>NC_050203.1:32807096-33108225 GCF_013141755.1 Anopheles stephensi | reverse complement strand
CGTGCCTCGAAATTCATGAAATCCAACCGCAGAAAAATATTGCCACATTGCATGCTTGGTGTGCTGAAAATGCAAAACATAAATTAACTTATCGGCCAACAACCAACAACGACAAACTTTATAAATAATGATTTATGATTCTTGATCCAGTTTTTGGGGAAGTGGGTTGGATTTTTGTTGAGCGCAAAAACACTGCGCTCTACAATAAACTGCTTGTTGTCAGGCTTCCAAACAACAAGTTTTTTTTTCTATTGCACTCCAAAACTGCAAAACACAGCTCATCCATCATCGGACAATCGGATGGAAATTGCAATTTTCTTTTGAAAAAAATCGCGCTCCACTATAAGCGCACCGGCTGGGAGAGGGTGTTGTTAAAGAAAAAGGTATGGAAAACAAATTGATGAACTCAATACGACCGGGTCTTTTCGGTGCTGGCACTAGTTCTTCCTTCGGAGTTTGTGTTTTGGCAAAGTCTCTTGAAACTATGCTAGGTTTTTCTTCATTTTCAGATTATTATTACTCTCTTCTTTGGAAAGAAAGACGTATTTATTTATTTATTTTTTATTCATAAGGAACCGTATTGCTTAAAACTAAATTATAAACATTTATACAATTCACGATGGTTCGGAGACATTTCCTTCTTCAAACCGTGAAAGGACACCTTGTCGCGTGTGAGCTCGGTCGATCCGTTAAAAATAATTCCGGCATCCAAATTCGAGGTAGTGTTCGTTGCGAGGGTCGGTATCGTGAGTGATCATCTCACCCCTTTTTGTTTTTGGGAGATGCCATCGTCAGTTTTCTGTGTGTCGAGAACCAGCATTCTTCCATCCCTCTAGCTTGTCTGCATTGATTGACCGTTGCAACTCGCCATTGCAATGGTATAGTTTTTGGTCCTGGATCATCCAGGATATTCCGCCTATTCCATACCAAGCCCCTCTATCTTCGCACTCATTCATACATTCATTCATTCAATCAGTCATTCATCATCATACATACAAGTGAGATACAACACATATAACAGACAAATAGTAGGAGCGGAAGGAAAGCGTCCCTCAGCAGATCTCGAATTGGAACGTTGGGCGTTCTGCTGATGTCCCGAACTGCGTTCAATAAGGAGGGTCGTGCTGCCTCGTACTCCAGACAAGACCATAGAATATGATCTATGTCATGGTATCCGAGACTGCAGCCACATGTTTTGGAGTCGGCCCGTCCTATACGCTGGAGATGCGCACCCAATGCGAAATGGTTAAACCTAAGCCTAGACATCATTCGAATGAACGCACGATCTCCTGAGATGTCTTGGAACCAGGGCTTCAAGCTAACTTGGGGAGTGATCGAATATAAAAACTTCCCAAGCTCCTCCTTGTATATTTATTTATTACACACCTATCAAAATTGGGAAAAAGTATAGTAGTAGTACCTTCCCATTCTTTCTTCCACTTCTACCATTTGTCTGTTAAATGTGTTGTATCTCGCTTTTATGTATGATAATGAATGACTGGATAAATGAATAAATGTATGATCGAGTGCGATTATGGAGGGAACTTGGTATGGCATAGGCGGTGTCCTAGAGGATTCAGAGCAAAGACAAAAAAGGGAACAGGCAAAATTGAGTGCTGAAGGATCACTGGCCCTACTTCCCATGGAGAAACACAAGTAGAACACGCTCCAAGAACAGACCGGATATGATGTCTACCTATACAGAGCCTGATGGACGATACAAACCCCCACTGTAATCAGGACTCCGAGCTCATCCGAAAAAAAGATGCCCTTGCATGGTTTGGAGAAGGAAATGTCTCCAATACGAACGTGAATTATAAATTAATTTGTAACTCTTTATTGTTAATTTTTAGAGCTAATTTAAAGCAATACACCAAAGCCGTCCTTTAGGGAAAAAACAGTTATTAAAAAGTTTCTGAGCCACATACAATACAGAAGAATTTCACAAGCATATTATTTTCATAAATATGTACTAATCTTTAAAAATACCGTACTTCTTCTCGTTAGTCTGCTATAGGTTGAGCACGTCTAAAAGACATGCCTAGGACACCAATTCTACCCCAGAAAGCTCTGTCCAGGGGGCAGCATATCTCCGATAGGTTAGACTGCACCTGATTCAAAAAACGAGCTCGCTGTGGTTTTCTATGCCGAACGAGTCTTTCACGAACACCTGCCTGGTGGGGCATGAGTCCGGCATCCTCATCGCGTGTCCTAGCCATCGAATCCTTCTGGCTTTAACCACCGTCAGGATATCACCGCAACCAAACTGCTCCGGTAGTTCGAAGATGTCGATCACTAAAGATAGTCCTGCTCGGGTTGCAAGCTATGTTAGCTTAGTCCAAGACTCGGGTCCATAGAGAAATACCGGACTTATCAGTGTGCAGTCAATCGTGCATTTGGAATGTCTCCAGAATGGCAGGAATTTGTGAAGACCATGGAAAGCTCGATTCCCAAGAACAATGCACTTTCGGATTTCGGTGTTTACGTTATTAACCGAAGTTACGATCCTACCATGGTAGCAGAACTTCTCTACCACCTCGAGATCGCCACCGTCAACTAATACTCTGCTACTGAGCCTCCGGTAAACAGGGATACTGTGTCTTCGTCGAATTGATCCTCTGACCAATCTTATGAGCTACGCGTTTCAGTTGACAGTAAGCCTCCTTTATATGACACCGGTCATATAAACCTTAAAATCTCCATGAAAAGATTTTATGAATTTTCTTAATTGTAAAAAGAGCTATGGTCAATTGTTTGTAAGTGCCTTTAAAGGTTATTCTCTTTCTTTGATTCTGAAACGGCTTAAAAGTTCAACCGAGGCTCAACATTTCTTGTCAAGAACATTGTTGATCATTTCAAATATGGGACAAATTGCCTACTTATGCTGGGAAAGGTAATTTAAATTTAAAGAAATCAGCACAAACAACAAATTTAAGCAAGAATGGCAGATTCCACAAATGCTAGAAGTTGTGTAAATATTTCGTTCCATCTCAACCGTGACTCCATCGACGCCAGTCGTACAGTCCCACAGCATGCACCAAACGACTAGACGTTTCACTGGACGCTAATCAATTACATTAGCCGGCTCGGATGCCTCTCTGTCCTTGTGCTGAGAAATGCTAATTAATCTCAAATCCTTCGCCATTCTTTACTCTCGCCCCGATTCCCTTTTCCCCCCCCAATCTCCCATGTTTCTGCTTGTATCATCAAAACCAATTAATTGAACCGATTGATTGCACCGAACCGATGCGTTTGTTGACACGGCGTGGCTCACTTGATGGGGCCGATCGGGGTCAGAAAGCATGCCCACCCCATCCTGCCTGCCCATATTGCATTATGATTTATGGTAATTATTTTCCAATCTGTACGACTTAAAGTCGATTGCTGATTGAAGTTAAGCTGCGAGGGGGGGGGGGGGGGGGGGCATAGCGGGAGGTTTAATTGAATAATGTTAGTTCGACCGGGCTGAAGCGTACACAAAATTATGAGCAATAACTACAATGACCACGTGATTGAAATGGGAGACTCCTATAATCTTGACCGATAACGGATGTGCGTTACGTGATGATGTTACAGAATGGAGCTTTATTTTAATTGCTAGTTTCGTAGAAAAAGCTCTTTTCAATTGGGTTGAATGTTTTACAGAGCTTATTAGGTCTATATTTAATAAATGACGGTTACATTGAAATCACAACTATATTTAGTTATAGGTTTCCGGGATTCATCTGAACATGATCGATAGGTTCATGATAAATAGTATTTCATTTATATTTTAGTTTAAATTCTTAAACCTTTTTTGCCAATTTGTTGCCCATAGATTGGGGCGGTCCGGTAGCCGAGGCGATAACGGCACCGGTTTTCACACGGCAGGACCGTGTGAAAATTCTTCAAATTCCATCCAAACCGCGCCTCCTCGTACGCAGGGCTGAATACTTTGCTACAGGTAATTTAAGTCACAGAAAGCCAGAAATGGCAGGCAGAGACCTCTAGAGGTTGTAGTGCCAAGAAAGAAGAAGATAGCAGGTCGCCGAAATAATTTCAGAACTAAGGTGGCATTGTCTTATTTGAAATTGTGAAAGATTCGAAAAAAGGACGAGGATTTGTCAGTTACCTGTCAGAGATCCTCTAGCAATGAGCTCAGCATTTTAACGCATGGCTTAATGATCAGTTAAATGAACAGCTAGAGACTCCACTAGCAGACGATATCTATTGCCATCTAGCATTGATGAGACACGAAAGGCTATCCGCCGGCTCAAGAACAACAAGGCACCGACGGAATAGTAGCCGAACTGATCAAAAACTGTGGTGCAGCACTCAAATAGGAAATTCAACAAATTATTACTGAGGTATGGAAGAGGGAATCGATGCCTTGTGAATGAAATCTTGATATCGTCTTTTCCATAAAACAGAAGGGAGATAGGCTAGAGTACAGCAACTATAGGGGTATTATGGAGTTGATTACCATCTTCAAGATTTTCTCCCTAATCTTACAAGATCGATTTGTTCCATTCGCTGAAGAGATCTGAAACTATCAGAGAGGATTCCGAAACGGAAAATCAACCACTGACCAGATCTTCACGATGCGGCAAATCTTGGAGAAGATGGCGGAGAAGCAGCTCCACTCCTACCATCTCTTCATTGATTTCAAAGCCGCCTATGACAGCATAGCCAGGGTAAAACTGTACGACGCAATGAGCTCTTTTGGAATCCTGGCCAAGCTTACCAGGCTTGTACGAATGACAATGGCCAACATCACATGCCAGGTGAAGGTGGATGGAAAACTCTCAGGGCCCTTAGCTACCACCAAGATGGGCTAGCCTGTTTCCTTTTCAATCTGGCGCTAGAGAGAGCCATCCGCGACTCGGAGGTGGAAACTTCGGGGACCATCTTCTATAAGTCAATCCAGATCCTGGCATGCGCTGATGACATAGACATCATTGGTTTGAGGCTCTCAGAAAGCTCACAGAACCTCGGGTTGGAGATTAACGAGGCGAAAATCCTATCTATCTGGGGGACCTATCTGGGGTCAAAAGTCAGCACCGACAACAACATTGATGTTGAGTTACGCGCACGGGTGCTGGCAGCCAACCGGTCATACTACAGCCTGAGGAAACTTCTCCACTCTAAATACCTGTCGCGACGGACGAAGCTGGGACTGTACAGAACATTTATAGTCCCAGTACTCACATACGCTTCTGAGACATGAACTCTGTCCAAAACTGACGAAGCCCTCTTAGCCGTGTTCGAGAGGAAGATGCTCAGAAGGATTTTTGGCCCCGTATGTGTGGAAGGACAATGGGGGAGCTGTGACAATGACGAGCTCAACGAGCTGTACGATGATCTCACTGGTCACGTCATGAGAATGACACTGGATGTCCCAGATCGTAAAGTCCTTTAAGGCCGTCCACACGAATAGATGAGGCGTGGTAGGCCAAAACTGAGATGAAATGATGGCGTTGATGCGTCCACCAGAACGGCCGAGTTAATAAAGTGATAGAAGCCAGCCTGCTAGACCGAAAGCAGTATCGATTATTGTGAAAGCAGGCCAAGACAGCGAGGCGATGAGTGAGTCGGATACGTGAATAAGTAAGTATAGAAGCAGACTGATTAGAGCTTGTTCGCAATAAATCAATCCAACATATTTTAATATTCTTTTTACGTTAAAACTCACTGCAACCCATCACACTCCAGGCACGATTACAAATCACAATAAATTTCCTCCAAAGCGAACCCTGGAACCACTGGCACGCATATTGCACGGTGCGTTAAATTTAATTACGACCATCACATAATTTACTTTATGTAACTCCCTTTCCACACACTCTCTTGGCTGGGGCAAACACCAACCAACCGAACGAACCATAGTTCTCTTTCATCATTAGGGTTCCCCACCCCTGGCCGAAGCCATTTTAATCGAACAGTCGATATAGCCTTCTGGCTACACGTTTCCGACTAATTAGCATTAGGAAGAAGGAAAAAGAAAAACACTCAACCTCCTTATGAAAAACTTTCCAACCCAACCCCAACCCGAAAGGTCAAATATTCCCTATCGCTTAAATACCATAAAAAAAACCCCGAACGTTTCGGAGCCTTTGAGAGCCTGAAGAATGTCGGTGGTAATCTTCCTCCAGCATCTTGCAGCTACCAAACGCAAATACCTACGCGTCCAAAGAAAATTACAGATCTGCGTAACTGGTGCGGAATGGTGTGGCGTGAAAATAAAATTTCATAAATCTCTCCCAGCGTGCAAACGGAATCACCCGCTTTCGTTCGGCGGTTTGTTTGAAATGAACTGACTCGACCGCAACGAACGACCAGGGCGTCGGGTGGGTAGCGTCTTTATCTTTAATCTTTGTACCACGGCGGGAAGCCAAACGCCTGTTTTCTTTTCGTTTTTCATCACCATGAGGGAACAGCGAGGGGAAAACCGTTAAACGGTTGGCGATTTTTCATTTGACCCGCGTTCAAGACGGTTTTTTTTGTATGTGTGCTTTGCAATTGCATACCCTGCAGGCGCACAGCTGTAGAGCCGCGCTTTTCCTTTTGAGTAATGATTTTCATTAATTTTATGTGTGCGTTTGTTTGTTTGTGTAGGAATGTCAGAATTCATTATCTGTTTTATTCAAAACGCACAAATTGGTTTTTCCTTTTCCCTGCCGATTGTGAGGAAATATTTTTCATTCTTATCGTATCGTAAATTGATATAAATAATTAAACGAAAACGTTAAACACTTGCCCTTCGGGATGGGAAAAGCACCATGAACACATTTTCCTTGAACTGTTCATTGTGATACATTCTAACAAAGCTTATTTCTAGTTTGTTTCCAATTTTAATCTACCGTTCGTCTGCGTCGTGGCCAAAACAAGCCACTCGCTCGCTCTCTCTCTGCCTGCATCACTGCTGACCCGGGATGCCTTCACGTCAAGCGAAATGCACCGACTAGTAAATTGATTTTCCCGACCACCACCCCGGCAGTTGGGTGGAAAAGGCCGCCCGTGGTGCGAAATTCACGTTGAAGGAGAAGGTTTTTGCCACAAGCACAAACACACACAATCCTAGACACCATCACACCTGCTGCAAACAGAACCCCCGGGAAACGGTAGAGGAAACGCATCAAGTTCATGTCACGGGCAGACATTTCGATTTGTTGTGCTGAAGATTGGAAAATCCGGGAACGGAACCCAGGGCAGGCGGACGCTTTAGTTGAGGTTGAGATGAAAGTGGAGCAAAGCGGTATCAAAGAGGCTGACACATTTCGGGCACTGTTCCTTAACCCTTATAACGTTTTAATAATAAATAAAATAAGATTTTATTGATCATGATTGCGTTAGCCCTGGTAACAGTGGCCGAAATAGATAAATAGATAAATTACCTATATAAAACAGCACTTAAACTCCATCTCTGGTACTATTCTTCGGTCTCTTTTGTTATCTTAGCTACTTCTGCAAATCATAATAGTCTTATAGGCGACGTCCCGGAACATAAAACTCCAACATTATATGCCTGGTTTTTGTTGAAAATCGACGACAATATCGCTTCCCTCTCCATGTCATTGGGAGTCTTCTTTTGTTGTGTGAATCTCTCCCCACCCCCCCACCACCCCCTGTTTTCGTTACTGCCTGGCTGCATTTTACGATGCCATTGATAAAGCAAAACGCTAAATGTCTTAGGCGTACCGAAGGAGTGTTGTGACCAGAAAGGATATCACAAGAGGACCTAATATCCAACATATTGTCAAGGACAAGCTGGCCCGATAGGATAGCAATTCGCATACTTTACCCAATCTTGTTATACTATTATAGAAATTCTATAGTTTTTTCAATAATTTTTCCTCAAAATTTTTCCTTTCTTAAGCAATCCTGCAGTAACTCCCCAGATACTTATTACCAGAACAGAGCACTTAAACGTTTTCTGCAAGCGTACTTCTAGTCAACAGGGCATTTTTCTTTATGACCGTTGAGTAGTAATATGCTGTGGTCATAAACATAAACTGTGCCTAAGAGCAACACTGGGAACCGTGGGGGAGTGATTCCTACCATTCGCGATGGTCAAAGGGCGAATGGTCAATAATTTGCTTCGGTGGTAGAAGCTTTAGGATGCTTCTTTCCTTTGTTGTTATCCACTGTGGCTTATAGCTTCAATAAAATGGTTAGAAAGTATGCTTGAGCTAAAGAAAAAGCTTCTGGTATGAATGTATTATGCTTTGTCTCCTTCAGTTTTACTTATAAAAGTTTGAAGAACAAAATATTGTTTGCTCAAAAATTGAGTGGAAAGTGAAATAAATGCAAGTAATTTGTGTTTCTTACTCAAATTACACTTTTCTTCCTTCGCAATTCATCCTTACTAATCTCTTCAACAGCTGTCTCTGTATTAAGAAGCTTCGAAACTTTTAGCCCACCACCGGAAGTCAATTGTATCGGGCTCTGAAGGGGGGAAAACTTTTGCTCGGGAAAGGTTTACGATCTTCCTCCAGCTTGCTCCAGCGAAGCTCTATTAAAACGATTTAATCTCTTTTTATTGTTTGTTTAAATCGTATGACTCACGCTAACACGGGTACGGGACGGCTACGGGGCCCAAACTGTGGGCAAAAGTTTGTATATTAAATCATTAAAGTAAACACCGGATGCGTTTGTTAGCCCTTTTGGGCTTTATTTTATAGCTGCGTGTGTGTGTGTGCCTGTAGGAGTATCGTATGTATCGTTGAGAATATGTTTGGTAGCTAGGAAAATATTTTTTTTGCGAAAAGGAGTATTTGTATGGAGTTACAGGAAAAAATGAAATGAGATTATGATTGATGAGTGAAAATCTATGGCATGGAAATAGTTTGTACATCGGTTGCTACATGCTCACTGTCTTAAATTTTCATAGCCAATAAGCGACTATTTAAAATGTTCAACTTTTATCCTTAGTATTTAGTAATGAATTTAAATATTGTTGTACATGTGAAAGGATAAAACTATACTGTGGCATAGAGATCTTAAATTTATGCTAAATATACGCAACGCAACATCTAATGAAACAATAAGATCATCATAAAATAACATATTTTCGGTCTATAGAATAAAACCACTTTTAAAAGAACATCATCCGAACAACTGCTACTATTGACGCTTCTTCAAGGTTTCCTCTTCTTCTTCCTTGGTACTACAACCTCGAGAGGTCTTGGCCTGCCATTTCTGGCTTTCTGTGACTTGAATTTACCCATAGCAAAGTAGTCAGCTCTGCGTACGTGGAGGTGCGGTCTGGATGGGATTTGAGCTCCGGCCCTGCCGTGTGAAGACCGGCGTCGCAATCGCTTCGGCCAACGGACCGCCCCAAGGTATAATCAAATCAATATTTGACAATAGCATCTTCAACATTAACATGTTTTTACCTTTTTTTCTTAATGTGCAGTCGTTGATTAAATAACTAAAATGTCCACATCTCAGTACAACATTACACCCAAAAAACCTGCCTAAAAGATACACAGTTTTTTCATTTATTTATAGAGACATTGGGTTTCCTCAATGACCTCATTCGCCTCTTTAGAAAGATACCCAGAAGTATTTGTGATCCTGTACATGCAAAAGTACATTAAAGGAGAAGCTATAATGACGATTTCTATGATCTGTTCCTAACTGTACGATACGTATCTACGAGCGTATCCTTAATGTTGTGTAGCGAATAAGACTCGCAAGCCTACTGGATGATGGTTTTAAGGTGCCGATCATGCCATGAGGATTTAACCGGACCTCCCAGCACTTTTGAAACCTTTCATAGGGACCCAGTATTACGTTGCAAGCAACAGAACTAAACCCTGTGTATTGCTGGATTCTTACCAGCTTAAACCACCTCGGGCCTTCACCGCCACTCTAAGATTGCCGGGTATTACTTTCAGAGTGGTAGTATAGACGTATTTGTTGACGAGACACGTCTGGACGCTGCGCAATGGCCACCTGGTTAGGGCGTTTGGCGTTTCAGTTTACGCTCACCATCGGTTGCTGTTCGAGCTAATGGGACTCCAGCTACGTTGGGGACGTGCTACCTGTGGGAGGAGTTCATAGGAAAACAATACTTCCCAGCAGTTTACTGACATAATAGTCCTGATCGCTTCTGGAATACTTCGCCAGTTACTTTGGCTAGACAGGATCAGTTCGGTGATGTACGTCGAAGTCATTTCCATACTCACTTGCTCTGACATGCGACGACGAACAACAGTGCAGCGTGGGCATTCGAAGAAAACGTTCGTCGGAGTGACTACCCAGCCCTTAAAGCCTTAATATGCGATTTCGAAGGAAAGATGCGATCTGATAGGAATGCATTGAGATGCAGTGATGGAGTACATGCGTCCACGATAATGGCCAGATGACTCTAGGCCGTGATCAGTATCAAGCACTACTTCAAATAAGTGGTTAGAGTGCTGGATGATTAAGTAGGAAACTATTCATATAAAATCCTTTTTTTTTGAGAACGCTTTGGGAAAAACACAAAAAAAATCTAATAACTGTTACACATCTCAAAATACGTACCAGATCACCTTAAAATAGATAACCATTATGCAAAGTGCCCACGTCCTTTACTTTTTCCAAAATTTCTTAAAGTCAAAGATCTCCTCGAATTCAAATGTCACTTTTGCAAGTTTCTCATCTGTATCAGCCCTTTTAAAGCATGGTTTTTCGTGCTAAAGCTAGATTCAAAACCAACGGTTATGTTTGAATAGCAATCCTATATTTGCCTACCCACTCAGACATCATCGTGCCGCCTTTTCACGTTTGATCCATTCAAATGTCAAGAGTGGGAGAGAAAAAAAAACCGGATGAAAACCCATTTTTGCCATTCAAGCAGAGGCGCTCATTTCGTAGGTAAACGGAATTAAAATTTCATGCCACATTACTTCTAGTTCGCTCGATTATACAGCTTCAGCCGGCCCGGGGCAAGGATTAGTCAGTAACAGTGGGATGTACATTTAGATGCTCTGTTACTTCTCTTAGTGAATGAATGGGTGCAGTCTCTTATCGCTGCATCGGCAGTAATGTAGTGACACCTTGCGTGTGAGGAACAGCCTCTAGTTTGAAGCATCAACATCATATACAGTAAAAGAAAAACCTTCTCATAAGAAATCAATTCAATGAAATCAAACGCAGTTTTAATCCATCCCAAAAAAAGATGCGTTGAGTTTATTTCGTATTTCCACCTAAATTCATGCTCATTCGCTCATCATCAACGTAGTACTTCCACAGTTTCCTTCGATCCACAATTTCCCTGTCCAGAGTTTGTGCGCCTGGGAAATAACGGGTTACATCGTTGATATGGTAACACTGTTGTCGATAACGATAATAATGATACGGTTGGCATTTTGTTCCCGGCATTCTGCCCACCGTAACCATGGTGAGACACGGTTCGCCCGCTGCAGCTTTGCATAACTTTTCGATTTTCGGTTCAGTGGACCGTTGCCAACTGATAACTGCCACATTATTACCGGATAATCACAGTGTCTGGCAATGGGTGTAAGCAGCCAGGGGCAGCCATATAAAGCACACACAGAGACGTCGACGCGTAGGTTGTGTACAGCTGCTTGTTAATTAGAGTTTCAACATATTTTTGGAAATTGGTTGGGCGTGAGCAGTGCAATCATTCGTTGGTCGTTGGCATTCTAAACCTTATCATTATGCCATTGATGATTTACTGAAAAATCGGGTAACTATTGACGGTAAGCCTATTACCAGCTAAAACAAACGCATTTCGATGTAATTTTCTGTAACGCTTCAATACGGTCACAAACATGCTGATGTACAACAACATATCATACAGTGTAATTAAAACTTTTTTCTCAACCGGTTTTTCCTCCCTTGGTTTGGTGCGCTTTTTCAACGATTCGATGGTTGGAAACAATCGGAAAAAACCTGTCGCTTCTACCTCTTCTCTACGCTCTGGGAGCCATTCTCCACGCTCCATACGCATTTCTTCCAGCAATTGTAAGCGCAATGTGCAACGTGGAAAGCCACCCGCTCCTTTTTCACAACCCCCGGACGACAACAGGTCGCATAATTGTGTCGCTGATGAAATTTTGTACAAATTTTAATTGGATTCTACTGCCTCGCATCACACTTCCCCCGAGTGGCGAGTGATGATGATGAATTTATTCATGTCCCCCCGGCCGGACGAAAAACCCCGATCGCCAAACAAACGCTACAGAAAACGTCCGAAAATGGACAAGAAATGGCGAGAGCAGCTCATAATGCGTTTCATAACGGTGCAGTGTGCACAGTTCACTTCATCTTCCTACTGCCCTTCCCAGTTCCCGCAGCCCATTTTCCGGCGGTGAAAATGTCCTCGCTCTTTCTCTCTCTCGCGCGCGCCACCCCGAAGCAACAAATTAAAAGTGACACTCAAACCAATTGTTAGCGCCCGGATCCGCGGACACGTTTCGTGTGTTGTTCCGGCCGCCGGTTGCCATGGTGAGATGGGTGCTGCTTCTCGCGCGCGCTACGAAAGTTCGCAACGAAAATCTTCTGCACAACTTGTTAAAAAGTTATGCTTCCGTGGATGGAAAATTTGACCGGCGCGTGATTGGGTGCCACGGGCGTGCGAGGGGAAGGAAGAGAGGAGAGGAGGAGGAGGAGAAAATTCTTTGTTAAAGTTAAGGTGTTCTTATTGCTGGAGGAGAAATGGTAACAATAAATTGTTTCTGTTCTAATGGTTTAAATCAAGGCAGGTACTGGAAGAACGGGAAGCTTTAATTAAGAACATTATTAGTGAAGTTGGTAGTAAATCAATTTTTTTCAAAGCAGATATCACTTAAACGAGGTTTTTGATAGAATAAAAAATGTTAAATACACAGTTTTCATCTATAAATTAGGCAAGTACAAAGAAACATGTAAACCAAATTGAATGTTTGTATTCTGTTGATCTAAACTATTTGCGCCTAAAAATAGGCAATACTCAATACAATGACTAATTCGATCATTAGCGTCTGAAGAGGCGAATGAAGTTTCTAAGACCCAAAGCCTCTATAAATAAACGAAAAAAAAATCATTAGCGTATACATCTGATTCGAATACGTATAAGTATCAGTTAAACACTTAAAACTGCCACTTCTTCTTTCTTGGCCTAACAACAACCTTTTATAGGTCATGCCAACCACTTTTGGCTTACTAGCGTCCTTCATACCGCATAGTTGGATAGTCAGTCCTCACTATGGCGAAACCGCCCAACTTAACATTTGCAGCTTAAAACTTTTATAAATATTTGTAAGTTAGTCTAAAATTGAACCCCAATCTCCGTTGAGATATAGCAGAACAATTCGAATGTAGATTGAGCTTCAAAACATGTTCCAAGAAATTTTTATTCTGACTAGTACGGAAATCAAATAGATTTAGCCTTTTCGACTTAAAAAAGTTCTAAAAGTTTTTTTGAAAAATATTATCTGCTAGCGTTTTTATGAGTGAAATGGAAATCGAACCTAAGGTTCGGATGTAAGTTGAAGAACGATCTGACACTCCTGAGTCTTATCCTATCGATATTTACAAAAGTTTACCTATGCGGCTAATTGTTTCCATTAAGGGCTATTTCGACTATTGCTTTCCACTTGCTTTAGGTCACTTTGTGGTTATAAGGAGCACGAACTGGATTTTAAATTATTATGTCCAACGCAACAACCAAGTAACAGGAGTCAAATAATATTGAACTCAATTGCAAGACGTGCTTTGGACACGGATGCTGTCAGTCAGCCAGACAGCTGATACAGCAGGGAGAATCTCAGCAGAAGCACCAGAAATGGCTTTAACAACAACAGCGACCGTAACAGTATCCAAAGAATCAGTCAGTTCGACAGAAGGCAAAAGCAGCGAGTACCTCAGCAAGCATAGCAGCAGCATGGTCACAGATACAACTATCGGCTAGTGGTGGACCGGAACCGGGAAAACGTCACCGTTGGAGGAAAAATTCAGGACGGCTGGAGGGACTTGATTCAGGCGTTCAGACTACCGGGGCAGATGCAATGAGGTGATCCGGAAATCCGTGGCGATTTAAAATGCACCTCAGTTGTTGTATCCGCTTCACTTGTACATTGCAAAAGTGAAGCCAACAGCGTGATGGCGAAGAAAATAACTAGAGAGACTGTAGTGGCGGGCGAGTCCCCGATGTCAGATCTCAAATCCCGAGTCTCAAATCTTGGATCTAGTATTCTGGGATCCGAATGTAGATTCAGAGATCAGCGATATGTTATCCATGTTCTGGAATTCTGTATCCGATATTCACTATTCCAGACTTTCCACACATGAGGCATGAAGTAGATGTCAGTTTTTAACATTTTAGTATAGGTTTCTCTAGTTTTGATATTTATTGTTTGAATGAAAATTGAATGATTAATGGTCCATCTTAAGTACAATCAACATATATTTGGAAAGTATCTATATGGCCTTCTTTTTCTTCTCTCTTAGCCTAACGGCCTCTTAGGTCATTCCTGCCATTTTTGGCTTGCTAAACTTATTGTTACCGCATAGTTGGATAGTCAGTCCTCACAATGGGGGAACGGCCCAGATGAGACATGAACCCGGTTCCTGCCAAGTGAAGATCGGCGCCAGTGTCGCATGTACCACCTGGCTGTCAAAAATTATTTGCTACATTATCAAGCTTTATCTTGAGCATTCTAATTGCCATACATTATAGTATACTCCTAGGATACGCTGAATATCTTGCGTGGTTTTCCTTCCAAATGCCAGAAAAAAGAAATGCAAAGAAAATTTTTCACTCTTAAATAGTTAATGTAAAAACAGAATTATTATTCACAGCACTTGGTAATATCTATGCTAATAAAATTAATTTTTCAAAGAGTGGCATTAGGCAAAACGCCGAATCATGAAAACTGAGTGTCACGTTACAAGCTAGCTCAACTTTCTAGCAAACCCTGGTAAAGCATTCTCTTACAAAAAAAAAAATTAAATTTCACTCACGTAAAATATGCAATTTGTCCGCCCAAACTCAATTGCAACGACCAATTTACGAAGCAAAGTGTGTGTGTCACTCGGTGAAAGTGCATTAACGAATGGCTTTTCCTTTCGATCGTATCGAACGCTTCCGATGAGGGGAGGGGGGTTTTCGAGAGCATACGGTGCAAAATGAAGCTGTCACTAACAAAAACCCGAACCTCCCGAGGGCATTTGCTGGAGTCGACCGAACGGAAGCTACCATCGCCACCCCCCTCAAAGGCAGCAAAGGCAAACAAGACAACGAATCTCCCAAGTGTATTGATTTAAAAATGAGTGTGTTCTACATGAACTGGGTCGGGGCAAATTATTGGTTCCCGGTGTGTAGTGTCGCTCGGTGCAACATCTGATTGACACACGCATGGAACACCGGGCACATGGAATCGATTTGTCACCCTTCGGAATATCTTCCCTTCTTCCTGGGCAGTTCCATTGTTGCTCGCAGCACACACCATTCGAAGGGATTTAGGTCGTTTGTAATGGTCGGTCCGGTGCGGATTTGTACCTCATTTCGAGCCCTGATCCTCTGTGCAACGGAGGTGGCCATAATGGAGTGCGACACGTGCTGTTCACACACACACACATACACTTGTTATTACGCATGAGATATGGAAAGTTGCACTTTCTCGACAGCCATAATCCCTGCGCACCCTACGCCCGAGTGGTTCGCATTTCTCCTTCTTCGGTGAGCGAAAACGCTTATCGATGCATTCGGCCCAGGAATTGTCATTTTGGTTACAGACTGTCCAGAAGGCATAGATATTGGTTAGTTCTGAATTTAGGGTGTGAGAATGTTTTCCCTCACCAGAGTACATCAGGTACATCCCAGGAATACTGTTGTTGTGTAACTCGGTGCCTTTTGTTTATACTCGGCGTAACATTCAGCACAATCATGTCCGTATTAATTATTTCCATTTGTAGCGCCCGCTCTGTACTGTGCCTCTCGGTTACCAGCTTTCGGCCCGTCGTCGTCTTTGAAGTGGTAATTTAACCTGTAGCTAGGTGTGCCGTCGCTCCCGAGAAGTACAATCTGTTCGCATGGAGTCCAAAGTAAGTGTTTCCTGTAATTGGTACGAATCGGGGGCCAATATGCTGCCGGATTTTTATAGCCAAGCAAATCCAACGCAGCAACCGAGCAGAGCAGAGCAGCTCACCGCGTTGCCACGATACGGATACGGGATTGTGTACAATGCGTTTTTACCTTTTGGTTTCGGTTTCCTTTCTTTCGTTTGATTTCCCGGGCTTTGTTCCCCATTTTCCCGGCCTCTCTCTCTCTCTCTCTCTCTCTCTCTCTCTCTCTCTCTCTCTGTTGGTAAGGTGAAGAAAACGTAAACGGCACGGTGGCGTACGACATTTAATTTGCAACGCTTAGTCAGCTTCCGATTGAAATTTAATAGCGAGCCGGCGAGGATGGTACGATCCCGGGTTTTTGAGGTGAAACGGCACGGAAAAATGTAGGAAAAGACCCCCCCCCCACCACGGTACTATCGGGTACCAGGAAGGAAATATAAACTCGGGCGGTGAAATGAAAAATTTCTCCAATCTCTCGTCTTCGGTTACGATTGTGCGATACTTGTACGTGCGCTCTCGGAACAGGTGGAGTCTGGTCGTCGTTTGATCTTTGCAGGCTGGTTGGCGTACTTTTATTGGCGTCTTGCCGCTTGATGGTACGAAGGGTTCGAATCGAATGGAGAAGAATGAAAATCTGGGCACGTGACCTGCCCGTGTGACTGTTGCTGGTGTAATGATGTATTAAAACGTAATATAATATTTGTTTATAAATGGAATCCTTAAATTTAACACACTCAAATCCTAGAAACGATAAAGCTTTAATATTAAATTAATATTTGCGCTAGAAAAGAAAAAAAACGAGATGACAAAAATTGAAAATGAAGAGTCATCAAACAAAAATCACAAATCAGATGGACCATAACTCATATAAATACGGAAAACAAGAACAAGAACAAGAACAAGAACAAGAACAAGAACAAGAACAAGAACAAGAACAAGAACAAGAACAAGAACAAGAACAAGAACAAGAACAAGAACAAGAACAAGAACAAGAACAAGAACAAGAACAAGAACAAGAACAAGAACAAGAACAAGAACAAGAACAAGAACAAGAACAAGAACAAGAACAAGAACAAGAACAAGAACAAGAACAAGAACAAGAACAAGAACAAGAACAAGAACAAGAACAAGAACAAGGAAGGAAAATTGTTATATTTCATAGTAAAGTCGTTTCTCTTTCTTATTAAAATAAGATAGTACAAGAAACTAGTAAGAAGAAAGCAACTGTCACTTATTGAAACCGTCATCAATGATCAATACATTTATAAATGCGCTTACAAAATATTCATTAAACATTACAGTAAAATCCATGTCCAGAAAATGTCTGCGCTCAGAAGTCCCACATTTACTCAATATCCTAATAAAAATACAAATCCCCAAGCTCCATCATTCGCTCCCGTTTTGTACTCCCGGACAGCCCGGCACCGAGTTAGTCTGCTCGCTGACCATCGCTACTTTACTTCGAATTGACTTCCGGGCAATTTACGGTTTGACAAGGGTTGCTGTTGCTGATCGGGAACGGTCCGAAACAAAAATCCTTCCCCCGTTGCTTGTACGTTGACCCTTGTGTTAAGTTGTGCGCAAATGTATTTTATTGTGCCTATTTTCCCGTGTGCTCTTTTTTCTCTTCAAGTTGTGGTGACTTTTGGTCAGGCATTTGGCATATTGGACGGTAGAAGTTTCTTGGTGTTTCTTTTTTTTTGTCGGTTTGTAGCACCCGGATGCTTGCATGTAAGCTGTAGAAGGGCACTCGGCACTTCTTCACGACCAGGGCCGTTTATTTGGGTAAACCTTCCGAAAACACATGTCGGCTGTCAAGCGCAAAGTCCTCTTGCCTTTCCGCCCAATTGATTTTGTCGCCAATTTAAGTTAATGTGTAACCTTTGGTAAGGGTTGAAGCGAAAGGAGCGTCGTGTGGAGTCGGATTTGGTTTCCGAATAATCTGAAAGCGGTTAAAGCTTAAGAGTAGTACGTTGAAACAGATTTCATGTAAAAGGGTTCCCATAAATACATCACTAAACGTTTATAGAATTTGAATATTGTCCAACAAATCAATAACCTTGGGGCTAGTGTCAAACTATCAGTAACCAATAAATAACGCTTTTTATCGTCACAAGTCTCTCACCGCCAAAGACACTCACACACCTAACCTACGTTTGGCTCCGTGTCGTGCCAGAATCAATCAAAAGCCAAAACTTCCAAACGACCGTGCCACACGCGACATTATCCAGCCGAACGGTTTTATTTTTTAACTAGACCGTTAAAATCCACAACACCCCAAACACGTGGTTGACTCTACCGCCAAAGATTAATAGCAGCGTTGTAGGTGTGTTTTAGTGTTCCTGAACTTGAATCTGAAATTCAACTCCAACCAAACGGTGAAGTTAGGTGCGCAATAAGGCTTCCTAACAACTCATTTTGTTATTGGTGCCTTTCCACACCGTTTACACGTCGCAAGGTTGCTGTTTCGTAGCATCCGTTCTACACGTGGAAAACACGATAATATTCCATGGTCTATGGTGATTTACCACAAATAATTACTTTAATGACTCAATTTAATACCAGGCGAGCAGGCACGACAATGTATGCTTGCGTGAAATTATTTTAATACGTGGTGGAAATGATATGCGAAAAGGGTTATTTTTTGTAAGGTGCTCCTACTAACAACGTTGCTATAAAAAAGTGACAGCACTGACAGCATTCTGGCAAGTAAGAAAATGAACCGATATTAGTAGTCGTTGAGAGTGCGGGGTGGAGATCTCATCGCTCTAAATGCTTGTCTGGCTCAACGAGTGATTGTTGACAATGGTTGTAAGAATTACTTGCTTAAATTTAGATTCGATTGCAATTTTAATAAAAATGGATTCTTTTGGTGTGATGATATCACATATAACTTTATGCTGGGATTTCCGTTAGGATTTTCCAATTTTGGGTAAATAAATTGTCTTTTGTCAGTTAAACTTCACGGAGAGAGAGGTCGTCTTTATTATAGTGTATAAGAATTTTGATAGAATCCTTTCATTGGATTAACGGTCGATTTAAATGTTGAAGTAGAAAAACTTTTGTTAAGATTCTTTAATGGTAGAATGGATACGACTGGGATTAAACTATAGCTTAAAAATATTTTGTATAACTCGACCGAATCTTTTTCTGAAAATCCAGCTTGTGCTTGTAGAAGTGAATAAGAAGCTTCTCAAAATAAGACCATTCTTCAAGTCATTACTGGTGGTCTAAACAGTCCACTGATTCACGTGAATACAAGAGACCAGGATCTCTTCCTAAATTCTTAAGTAAGACTTTCTCTACCCTAACTTCTTTAGTAAGAGTCAGAAAACCCACCATTCCAGAGGTAGTCTGGAAGTCCTCACCTCTGGTAAGATTAAGGTGAACGATTTTCTTCAAATCTTTTAAGAAATAAGAAATTAGTTACAACCTTGATGAAACTAAGGATGATGCAAGTTATGCAGATAGAGATGACAGGGATGAAAACGTTGTTAATAAAAAATTTGATACAGTGTTCGGATTGAACAAAAAAAAAAGAGAACTAAATAGAATTCTATAGGATTTAATCACGTGGGCTTGTTATACACGCAAAAATGCGATCAATCCCAAAATAATTGTTCCAGTGACTAAATAGGGTAAATTAATTCTAGTTGATCGTCTACGGTACACAAAAAACTACGCAGTTTTTTATTTTCTTGAACATATTTAATTTAAGTTTTGATCGAAGGAAAAGAAACATAGAATTGCAAAAAGATGGAACTCGACGGTATAACTAAGAAGCGAATAATGAGCAGACACAAAGAGTAATACTTTCCTACGTACCCACTCGCGTTCCTAAACATGAATAGGCCAAGAAATCTTCCATGAAACCTTAATCGACTATATTTGAGTAGCAAAAACCCCCAAATATTTCTCGATTTAGGAAGAATACTTTTATCGAAACTGATTGATGCAGTCAGACATATTTTCGCAGTGCCTTTTCGGCTCATAGTTTGCCTATTCCTCCCCAACGGAAGTTATTTCTGCATACCGAATGCGTCAAATACTTCTTGTCGAATACATTCGTGTTTGCAAACTATTTATTTAAACCTTCCTGTTCTATTCCGTATTCCCCATCAGGCTTGTTAGAACTTTATTCCCTCGGCAAGGAAAAGTCGATTGTGCCAAAACCAACATTGCACGCGGCTTTCCTTTCCTCCCGGCTCTCTGTTCGAGCGTGTGTGAGGTTTTTGGAAATGAGTTTGATAAGACAATTTCAATTTGTTATAACCCAGGAAATGTCTCAGTTTTGACTGAAGGAATTGGCACCGTTCAACCCTCGCCGGGTCACTCCGCACCGCCAACCGGATAGACAAAGTTAGGCAGAAGAAAAAGGGGCAATGAAATCTAACTGTCACTACCGGTTTTTATCTCGTCTCGTGCTTCCACGCTTTATTCTACTACTCATTTTAAATAGTGCTGCCATAAAACCGAAAATTCATTCCCTTATCTACCGTCGCCCACTATCCACGGTCGTCCCCCAGTCACGCGTCACTGCAAAAACCGAACTGCTCGAAATTGCTCGCAAAAGATATGAAACCCCTATATATATATATATGTGTGTGCAGACTACTTCCCTGCGCAAAAGTGGATTTCAAGTTTGAAATCAACCTTCTCCCCCCCGACTCCGACCATTTGAGCCGCAAGGAACAAAGAACGACTTTTCACGATTGCTCGGTGTGTTGTCGGTTGGGATGGGGTACGATGGGGAAGAGGAGTGAGTGCTGATAGGGACAAATTTGCCAATAAAAATGTAATTTATGGAATCTACTTGAAAGATGGTATCGGCGGCTGCATGCATCAGAATATGAAACAGACTTTCATTTCGCCCTGGTGGCAAGTTTCGTGAGGTTCCCTGTTGTCCCGATGGGGTAGGAACTCACAAAAAAGGGAGTAGAAAGTGTGTCTAGGCTGGTAGTGATGGCCTGTGTGTTTACAGGCCACTTTGGGCGGAAGGTTCTCAACAAACCCCCTATTCTTCTGTCGGAAATTGGAAAATAGTCGAACGGGATGTTTTAAATAGGGAAAACATTTAGGAAATGCTTTACAAAATACGCTTTGTTTCGATAGGCTTTCTATTCGATGTCCTCAGCAAGGAAAATCAGGATTAATGAGCTATTAATCTACAATTACCTGCTCCGGAGAAAATTTCTTTTCAATCTTTTGGTTAAATTGGAAACATTGGAATTGCAATTTGAAAGAGCTTCACTTTCATCTCAATCTACCCGCTTGATTGATATGGTTTTAATGCTCATAAAATGAAGAATTCTACACAAAATCACCTTGAGGCTGCATTGCACGAAGAATCTCCAGCAACATGGCCCCAAAGCCCTTTCATTTTATCATTATTGATTGATTGTGTATCAGTCGCTGCACCTTCCCGCACTGGATGCAAATTGTATTTTTCCAATCAAAAAGTTATTCAACTTCACAACCGAGTACCAAACCGCGGTATGACAACCGCGGTATGGCGCGATCTCATTGAAGTGCGTCAGGACACCACCGTCGCCAGCCCATCCGCCTGAACCACCATGCGCTCGATAAATCATTTACAATTTCACAATAAATTTTAATTAATTGCGTGGCTTTACCGAACGCAATTTCGGTAGAGAAAAAAACTTTCGGGCGTGAGAACTTGTGTCCAAGTGACAGCCCGAGCACTCCACCGCACATTCACCGCGTGTGAGGCGATCTGATCAACAAAAATGTCACCGGTGGGACTTTGGCTGGGTCAGGATCAGGAATGGAATGGCGGTGTCGTCGCATGGCCGGTGATTGACTATGCTAACGATCATATTAACATGGTTACATCGATGCGTCGATGGTCCATGGGAGGCTAGGGCGTGACCGGATTGATAACGAGATGATTAAATTGCGTTATATTTCATTTTTTTTATTTTACTTTGCTGCTGTTGGTATTTGGAAAGCCAATGTGACAATCGGAAAGCGAATGCAGCGCAATTAGTATTTATCATATTTTTCTCTCGTATTGATATTGAATTATAACTTAATTTAATAAAGCTCAGAATAAAACAGAATGCTAATAAAAAAGATTTTAAGCGATGATTTCCGATTAATGAAACAACTGTTCAGGTTTAATAACGCAAGGCTTAGGAATTTTTGTTCGAGGGTCATTATTGCATGATTTCTTTTCACGGCTGGCTAGCACATACTGGCTCACATGTTACGTGAGATGAATATGTCTGGTAAGTCATTATATTACCAAGATGACCCGAAAGATGTTAAGATAAAAAAAAACAAAGAAATACCGGTTATTCGAATCTTCTCAACCTTTAGTACATTTTATATGTTCGGTAAAGCAAATAATTTGCTTGTAATGTCTGATTATTTTGACCTTAAATAAAGCCCTTATGCTATAAGAATTTACAATAATTTTTGCCATAATTTATTTTCTCGATTTCAATCCTCAGCGACTTAGGACATTAGGAGATCCTTGATTTGACAGGTAATGCAATAAGTATTCGATCACATTTCTCACCATTTAATTTTTAAATAAATGGGTTTTTTTCAGAAATCAATACTGGCCGGTTGTCCTTAGTTCTTTAATATACAGCGCACACTAGTCAAGTAGTGCAGTAGACCTATCCCATTCATGAAAGAGTAAGTTGGAAACTATCGGAGAGGTTTCTGGGATGGAAAGTCAACCACTGTTCACTGGCGAAAATGGAGCAGCAAAAGCTTCACTCTTACCGTCCCTTGGTCGATTTCAAAGTAACATACAACTACATAGCCAGGGTAAACAATACAACTCAATGAGGTCCAAAATTTCAGGCCAACCTTATCAATCTTGTAAGAATGCCCTAACAGAATCCTTTGCTACCACCAAGAACTGCGCCAGAGGGATGGGCTTGCAAGTCTTCTCTTTCCTAGGGCAATCTGTGACTCGAAGGAAGACGAGTTAGTAAACAAGGTTATGGCATAAGCTGATGGCATAGCCGTTAGTTTGAGGCTCTCCTAGGTAGGAGAACATTACTATTCGAGTATACAGCACCCTTGAAGTTAACCAAAACTTCAGTTATTTGGGGTAAAAAAAAAAACAGATCCGATAACAACATATATGTTGATTTTCGCCTAAAGGTTCGCAATGAGATACGTCTAAACAGTCTAAAGCTCGTAACGAAAATGTTCAGAAGGATCTTTGACCCCGTTTGTGAAGAAAGATAATCAAGAAACCGCTACATTGACGTGTTGTAAGGTGTTCTCACCATCGTGCGAGTCTATTAAGCTTCGGTGGGCTGGTCACATCATTAGAATGGTACCGGACGACCCAGCCCGTAAATTCCAGTACCACTATGTATGTGGCAAGACAATGACTTATCCCTCATCTGTTAGATGAATCCGATCTGGATCATTCCCCTGTATTAAGGACTGACTATCCAACTACGTGAGTAACCTAGATACGGCAGGCATGCACTAAGAGGTAATCTGGCCAAAGAAAAGGAGACTTATAGATTCTTAAAATATTTGCTAAAAACGATAACGATTCTCTACCTGTCCTTTCTTGTGCTAAAATAGCTACAGCACCTTTGGACCACCCTATATTTCTCCCAGCTACAGAAAATCTTACAATTGATTACTCATCCACTAGCATCAACCTACTCAAATGGAATAAAGCCCAAAAGAGAGAAAGCATTCTGCCACCAAAATTGCCCCGTAAAATCAATTTCACTTCCGTTACCGAAATGATGATTCATCGCTACGCAACCTCCAACCCCGCAGAAAAGTAACTGTTACATCTTACGAGCAATAATCGATCCGACGGTAAGCAACATGACACCCTCCCAATTCGATGCGTTTGTGCTTATGTGGCAATATCCCTGTGTAAACAGCGGCAGAAGGAAAGAGGAAAAAACATCCAAAAATGAAGTGCAAATCATATCAGCGACATAATAAAAACTCACACCCAACGGTCCAAATATCGCACCAAGCAAAGCAAGCTCACCTTCCCGTTTACACGCTTGGTATGTGTGAAATTGTTTGCCTGCTTGGTGGGTTGAGGCAGAGAAAAAAAAAAATGTGTCAAGTGCACCCCTAGTGTCCCTCCGGACCGTAACTGATGGCTTCCATGTGTTGGCCCCGAAGGAAGCGACGCTACGCCACGCTAGAAAATCGTAAGTCGAGCCTTTTGTTCCCGAAGGGCACACCCTACACCGGCACGCCTACCCGGGGCTACAATTATCATCTTCAGTTACGCCTTGTGCCCCTGGTGGGCTGGAAAAAAACGGGACTGCTGATGTGATGGGGGAAACGCATTTTCCACCTTCTGGACACCATGGTAACGGGATGCACGATAATTGTGTTCCGAAAAAGGCGTTCGCTAAGAAAGTTTTTTAGGGAATGTCGCTGTTACTTTTCGAAGACTTGAATGACACAAACACACCGAGAGTGCAAGAGTGGTGTATTGGGAGGACGTGTTTATTATTTGATTTCTTCAGAATAAATCAATTTAACCTTTAGAAAATGCTATTTACCCTCAACCGTTAAGGAAGGGAAATTCTCCACCACCGCTTGAGCTCAACCCCTATGTTCTCGGTTCAATAACCCCTTCCCGCGTGTGCTTACAAATGTTCTACATCAATATCCATTTTCATCCAATATTTTACATCCATAATCCCTGTCTCATCGACTATCAAACATACAGTACTGGTTCCCTTCATTCCAGGATGCCTCAAAATCGTTCAATCGACTATTTTCCAATATACGTGTGTGTGTGTGTGTGCCCTCGCGTTCCCGAACACACCGAAACCCCAGGCAAACGATCCACTGGCTGTGAACGATTTTTTACCCTTTATTGTAATCTCAACCCAACGACCAACGTTCACATCAAAGTGCACCCGAGCGGGAAACCAATCTTCGATATTTGCCAAGTACACGCACCGTCAACCGATGACGACGGCATTCCCACATTACTGCCCACCGCTTCCGTGCCGTCATTGTTGCGCGGGCACCCTACACTCTCGGGCTGGGTAAATATCTTACCGATCTCCTATGCCTCGATGAGCTTTGACCTCTCTGCGCTGAAGGATGGGGACCGAAATTGCAAAATCTCCAAAAGTGGAAACGTCAAAATCCCGGTGCGTATTTTACGAGTCAACCGAGGCCCGCGTTGATCACGGGTACACGCTGGTGCAGGGGGTGGTCGCTAAGGGTTGTTTCTTGTCGGTTGATTCTTTGCCCGCTCATCGTCTCACTTGTCGAGTGCCAGCGTTCTCGAAAACTGATGGAGGCGTTTCAAGATTGATTGACAGAGGGAGAGAGAGAAACAGTTTACGACGCCCGGCAACCCTCCCAAAAGCCGTTGGTAGTTCAACATTGCGGGCTGTCCTTAGGTCGGTCACTTTCTCGGTATCGGCAATCACACACTTGGCACACATTCCGCCTGACTCGTTCCGAAAACCATTCAGAACAGACGCACTATAAAATACACTGGAATCCCGACGTATCAACCCGACGGTGGGCGGTAAATGCAAATAAATTTCATGACATAAACCTCTCGAGTTCTGTTCCTGGGTAGCTTGCTGTTTTTTTCTTTTTCGTTTTTTGCTCGTCGATTTTCCAATTCTGTTACTGACATACGCCCGGCTTGACATGTATCGCAGGCAGTGAGCAGTACGAGTGGTGTCCTGGCACACACACACACACACACACATTTTGTCAGGTGGATCGAGCTCGAGCTGGAAAGCTCTGTAAATTCCCACCTGGGACTACCTGGATGGGATGGAAAATTGGTGAACCTTGTTGCACCAAACGGTACACCACACCACCTGCAACCTAATCTAACCGCACACAGTTGACAAACCGCACATTACAGTAATTTCTCTCGCACTCTCGGGTGGTGCGAGATCGAAATTGAACCAGCGGGCAGAAAAACTGGGGCAGCCGATTGAGTGTTGGTAGCAGTGGATCAACTTGCATCAGCAGCACGTGGCGAGATCCGATGTGTGTTACATTGTGGAGCATCGGGACAGGCCGGAAGTGTCAATCGATTTAAATACTCCCGGCGGAGCATGGCTGATGTGTTACAGTGATGCGAAACCGTTGAGACCGGCTTTAAGCTGCTTGTGGTACGATTTTTACAACGATCAACCACTAATCTTTCACACTCATCGCTGTTCAGTGTGACACGTTGTCGGTTGAAGCGTAATTTGAGTGTTTTACGATTAAAGCTTTGAAACGTTCAGTTTTGCATATAATTTGATAGGGGAAGAGTTCTGTAAGGTGTTCATGGGAATTTTAAAAAGACTATAAGGATGAAGCTCCCTACTAATTCATTTTTGGAATTGAGACGCTTTCGTTTCATGAGTTCAAGATTTCCTTGGTGGGTGAGTTTAGACTAAAATATTTGTCGTATCAACATAATCTGTACAATATGTGAAGCCTTGGACAACTTTATACAATGAGTCTATAGAGATTGCGAGGCCTTTTGTGTAGTGAGGCCTTTTTGACGACTAAACTTCATGAAGAACGAGAATCATTGGACCATGAGATGCTTGTATGACCTCTTTCAGTCCTCATCTAGCCATTGGATAGCAAGGTCTTTCGACATAAAACGCATTGGAAGATAGTTCCCTATTGCTGGTAAAGTTCCTGGAGACCGCCAACTCAGCCCACCGTAAAATCCATTCCTGGTTGAGGTGATCTAACCGTTTGTTAATATCTCAACTTTAAATAAGAACAAATTATTTGTTTCTTTCATTTAAAACCCTTTCGATGATGTCTGCGATAGCAAATTCTTGGGCTCCGGTACCATTTGATTAGCACATATAGATTCACTGTCTGGAAAAGCGCTGAACAATCGATGAAATCGTTGAGAACTCCAATCATCAAGGCAAGTACGGCATATTGAAGGCGTTCATTTATCTACGACAGTCCGAGCAGCGGACTCCTGGTCCTGTATTCCTGGCTATGATATCAGCAATGTAGTTCTACGTTGAATGTACTCTAGCCGCTCCAAGGATCGAATCCAAAAAGGTTCGTATACTCCATTGCAACTCTGTGTCATTTTTCTATAAAATTCTAGCAAATGTCGGCTACGATTACAATATCATCTAGTAACTCCAAAATAATTGTAATTGTTTCCCCAGTCATCTGAAGCCCTTCCAATGCCATCTTGGAAGTTAACTTTATGCAAGAGCCTTATATTATGGTTAACTTCCGGCAACTGCAATGAATCACCAAACAAATGATTGTGTTCCTTATTTTGTAAGCAACGGTAGCCTGTAGCACAGGTTGGAATGATTTCGAACTCCAGTCAATGCGGTCAACATTCATCGAACTGCATAATGAACGGTCTTATCCATGACAACACATGGTTGTCATCGTTACTGTTCCAATCCTGGCTACACGTTTCATTCTCGCAATGGATTCAAAGGACAGGGACCATCATTATTATACCCCGTCGCACCGGTCGACGCAAATGAGTTCAATTAAAATGTTTTAAAATCGGTCCACTGCACAAATGACCGGCAATTATCCTGGCTGCAACGATAATTAAAATCAATCCCAACGACGATGTACGGCGAATGGTTCGCTACACTCGCTCTACTTCCTGGTAATGATATTGATTGAAGATGTACATGTTCGGTTCCGAAGAATTAAATCGATGCATTTGTAGATTGATTATCCGTGCCGAGCAAAGACATTCTTTGCTAATCAAGAACACAGGTAAATAAGTACATCCTTTCCGAATTTTATCGACGTTGCTCACTTCCACTTACGCTACACTTCTAATAAAGTCCAGCTCGAATACTCGTCTGATAATCAATGAGGCTCGGTGGAATCAAACGCATCTTTTCACCCTGTAGCTAGCCAACGCACAGATTTATCATTCGATTTATACGCTTTCTTTATTTATAGAACAAACAGCGCGTTGAACAATAGGTCACTGGTGCCGAAGCCCTTCGATAGCGGTGGTGTGGTGTGGTTTACGGCCCATAAAGCTACGGTTGATCCAAATTAGTTTTTTCGCACCTTGAAGCTATGTTTCGTTTGGATTTTGGGAATCCAGAGTGATGGAACAGGGCTCGGAAAGCCTTTTATAGCGTTTGTTCGTACTGTGGCGAGCAGCGTTTTATTAGGCTTCAGACCTGATTTGGCGTTGGATTTAGTGATTAATTTGGGAAAAAGTTTTTCCATTCATCCTCTTTGTTGCCGTTCCTAAGGTGTGTGTTGTTGATGTGTTGGTTTTGGGGGGCTTTCGGCTGGTTATTGTTTTGCTTTGTTTAATGCAGTTCTACGCTGCTTGTTTTGTGCGTTTTAATAAAAATCCTTACAATAAAATGGTTTTTATTGTCTAATACTATACATGAGGCTTTCTTTGTTAGAAATAGAGTAGTTCTAACAATGAGTGGCCTAGGTCCTAATTATCTTCCTGATTTCTATTGTGAAACTGCTTTTGTTTTGAGTAGTTATCGCAGCCTATTGTTCTATCAGTTTCTATTATATGTTGCCTATTTCAATATTTCTCTTATCCTATTTTCCATTATTAACTATTAGTTTCTTCTATTCATGGTTAGCTTAATTTTTATCTACATATTTTTTTCAACAATTCTGTCATATTTTCAAATAAAAACTTGAATAGAACATGCCTGAAGTTTCATCCCATGTTTCTTTAATCTTTTAGCTTTTTTATTTTATGTATTAGTTTCTTCACATACTTTTTAACTTGTAAATGAATTGTTTTTAAGTCACTTGGTTTTCAGGTTTCATTTTTTGTTGCTTTTATTGCTCATTTAGTTTCTGCTTTGCTACGCAATTCCATCTCTTTGGATTTATTTGTTACTTGTTTTATATTTTGTTCATTTTTCTAAGTTGTTTATTCTTCTTTTTCAGTTTTGCTTTCCCCATTTTTTATTTTTCTTCAACCTTCTTCTTCTTCTTTTTCTATCTTATGAGTGGTACACAACCTTCTATGATCACAATAGTCAAAGGCTCAAACAACCTCTCCAGGTTTTTAACTTTATTGGCCGACTGTTTCCTACTATTTTATATTTAAATCCGTGTCACCTGCATAAATCTTTTTGTCTCTCGTCTCTTTGATTTTACACTTTTCTTTAACGCTATTTCCACTACATTCCCGTGCCTCTTTTTCTCTGGACTGTATTTTTTGCAGTGTAAAACAAGGTGTTTTCCAGTTTGTGGTACTTTGCATATGTCACAGTCTCCTCCTTCCATTACTTTCATTCTGCTTATCCATTGTTTGGACAAATCATGCCCTAATAATATTCTGTTCATTGTTTTTATATCCTGTACCTTCATGGGATATAAAAACTATGATGCATTCCGGTAGTCGATTCGATAGCTAGCTTCGGCCATTACACGGTGGGACCGGGATTAAAATCCCAACTTAGCCGTTTGCTCACAGTAAGGATTGACTCTCTAACTATGCAGTAAGTCTCTTTATTCCAGAAATGGCAGGCGTGACTGCAAGAGATCGTTAGATCACGAAAAAAGAAAAAAAAGACCTGTATGACAAATTCTTCATCCCATTGTGTCCATGCTCATTTTATACTTTAGAAGTTTTTCCATTTACGCCTTTCGTAACTTGTCGTTCCCTATATTATATGCGACACTATTTCTTTAACCAATTTTTAACCCTCATTTTCTTAACCCTTCCGAATCTATGGCTTTAGTTAAGTAGTGTTAGTATTCTAAAGTTTCCATTTCAGAAAATTTGGCTTATTACAATAAGTTAATCTGTAGAAGATTGTCTTTAGCTCAACCAGGTGTTTGTTTATAAATTGTATTACTTTTCTTCAATACTTCATCGTGAACCGCCGTCGTAATGGATTCATCTACAAAAAAAAAAATCAACCATTTCAATATAATCAAGGTTAAGGTACACACCACCGAACAAAAACCTGGTCTACCTGGTCGTCTTAGAACCCTCACGCAAGAAAACATGCAAAACGCCCCAGCAACAGCAAAACATCTTTGCACCGCTTATTTGCAAACTAACTAGAAGGAAATGAAGGAAGAAGAAAAAGAACGCCGGTACCAAACGCATTATGGGTTTTTGCTTCCAATTTCCATTCGCGAATATCCTCCATCAACCACCCGGAGGATGAATTGTACGCTTCCGGCAGTAGCGCTCCCTAGGTCGGCTATTTACCTACCAAGTCAATTTCCCTTTAACCAGCCCTGTCAATTTCCCATTCCCGTATCTCGTCCCCTGTTCATTTCCCACCCAAGCTTCCTGTTCATATTTATTTGGAATCGCGGAAATTTTGTTACTTTTGCTTAATTTTCTTTTTGGTTTTTTTTGCTCCTTGGTTCTGGTGAGTACAATTTCCAATTAGATCGTGTTAGAGATGATGATTAGGCTGATGGTTTTGCTGGAGGAAATTACAGTAGCACGTGGATAAGATGTATTTGGCGGCCCTTTTTTTCGATTCCATCTTTTTTTTGCTGCTGTTGCTACAACTAGCTTTAAGGAAGGGAAAAACTGAGATGATGGATCAGGATTGGACTTCAGGGGATCGGAAAGTTATTACTGCTTACAGGAAACTAGTAGAATATTCTACAGAACTTAATAACACCTCACAGGTAAAATTAATCAGCAAAGATAGAGAAATGTAATTAGAATTCTTCTACAAACGAAACATCGAATCATATTTAATTTTACTGCAATTGTAATGTGAAACTTTCTTCTCCTTTTTTGTGAAAATTTCCTTCCCATTTGCCTACCTACAGTTCGTCCCCGTCCAGTGGAAATCTACCTTGAGGAAAAAACTAGGGACCGAATATCATCTGCTTACAAATTGCTACTTGATCTCGTTGACGGGCAACGTAATATCTTGGCGTTTTCTTAGGACCAATCCCCGGGCCTAGCCCTAGCAAAACCTAGCTCCTAGCAGATATTAATTCCCTTTCTTCAAACCGGAAGTAACAACAGTTCGGCTCACCTTCTGCTGCTTGGTCGCCGTCTTCCGGGGGCAGTAAGGTACGGCTTTCGTAACGTGTTGGCTGGGAGTCATGGTTATTGGTAGGGGAAGCAATGGTTTGCATCGGATATTGTTGTTTGCTGCCCCGTTTTTCGGCTGTAAACCCACCCCCAAATCGGTTGGTTTATCTTCAAAGAGATGAAATTCATTTCTTGTTTGTATTTCGATAACCGCCCGCAGCGATGGTTTGTTGGCTCTTCTGGTTGTGTTTGTTCCTGTGTGAGTGTGTTTTTTTTCTCTTTAGCTTTTTTCTTAGACTTAGATGATTTTGAAGGTAAAGGAAGAAAGGAAAAATGTTCACAAGAAGAAGACAGTTCTAAAACTCACGCAATACAAAGTTCTTTTAACTAGAATACGTTTTGGGGAATCGTAGCATACAATTAAACGGAACAGAATCCCTTTACGAGAGCGGAAGTTTCAAGAGAATCAATTCTCTTTGCAATGAATATCTTATCAAATTTTTTGGAAGAAAAAGAAAAACATAAAACGCAAATAGTTCCTCAACTATGCATAAATTACTATAAATTTTATGATTCCATTTAAGTTTCAACCGAAAAAAACAGGAAAAACTTAATATTCCACAACTCCTAACTACCAGTTGCCACGAGCAAACTTCATCACCGACACTATCCAACGTCACGGTTTCTAACGCTCGTAATTTATGATCTCCTTACTTATGCCACTATCGCCGGCTGATTCGTGTGATTCCACTAAACGCGGGCTGCTAAAGACGACTTTCAGTCACCTGCAGCTCCGAAGTACGGCGTCACTTCCTGGAGGAGGTACCGCAGTGTGAGAGGGCTCGCTAAATTTGACGGATGAAAGCTTAAGATACTTAAGATACACCGTGCCGTACGCCGTTCCGTACACCTCAACCGGCGTAAGATGGGGCAGCAACATTTTCCAACCCGTTGCATCGTAGCATTATGAAGATTTATTTCCTCTCGGCGTGCGATAGTTTCCATCCGTTAGGCAAATTCCATCCCATCCCAGTTCGGGAGCACTCGTGGTGTATCGTTTCGTTACACTTGTGTGCGTAAAAGTAAGTGTGAAATAAATAAGAATATAAAATATAAAGTAGAAACAATAACTGTAAAATAAATATAAATAAATGTAAGAATAAGGAATGAGAACTTCAATCGCATAATTATTCCAAATTCACAATCCCTAATTGCACTCGATCCTTCCCAACAACTGTCGTGTGTTAGCCCCTGTTTTCGCCATCCCACACTACAGTGCTTATAATATTTAACGAGCGGCTGATATTTTAAAGCGAAACCATATCACTGTCTATCGTGCCTGTGCGCGTGTGCGTGTGTGTGACGGGAGACACGGCATGATTATGCTATGAGTACGTCGAAATTTAATATAATTATGCAAATGTGTTCAACGGTTATTAGATTGCTGCTTTTTCGTTTTTGTACGAATTTTGAGCTAGCTGGCTCGAATGAGTCTCAATTTGCTCAAGTTCTCTTCCGCAAACGCTCGTTATTCGCATGGATGTGTAGCAGCACATACCTGTTGTGCATTGTTATTGGTATGCTTTTCTTTAAATACAATTCGGTCCCAATTTGTCTAGTGTAGGCTTGTAAAAAAAGGCTTAAAAACTAAAATTGAACTTTAATTAGCTTTTTTTATGAAATTTTAAAACAACGAGCACAAGACAAAAAGAAGACAAAAGGTTTAAAAAGAGTTGTAAAATCCGAAGAGAAATTCCGATTAATTTGCACCTACAGAAAATTTAAAAATAGGTATCAATAACAACAGACAAACTTTACAGTAATTTAGTTCTTCGTAGAAAATTTAATAAAATAATTCAATAAAAAATAAAGAAAATAAAAACATGAGACAAAATATAAAAACCGAGTGGATTATTAAGGGCAAAGAAAATCATTAAAAATCAATAACTTATTCAAATCACATAAAAGGGCCTTCAAATCCTTTTTTTATTCCAATAGAACATTCTAGTTGACAATACGGCTTCAAGCCGTCATAATCAATAAGTAATATAAAAATAAATAAAGAACATTCTATTTGTCTCTCTCTAAATAAATTTTATAGCATTATTAATTACCTTAAAGAGGCTTGACAGAGTTGGGAATTTCAGTTCCATGCGACAGGAACGAGGATCGAGTCCCATCTGCACCGTGCACTGGACTGTACATCCAGCTACTGGTATATTCAAAGTCAAGGAAGTATCTAATTTAAAGGCTTAGGACTCTCTAGGATTGAAAGCTAAAGAAGAAGAGCAGTAGAATTTGTTTAACAATATTTCAATTTCAATAACTAGATCAGGCCAATATACATGACTAGAACAGACCTTGATGGTATTGAGGGTTATGATAGCTTAATCCTTGCTAACGCCCTTTTAAGGTCATGGATGCCTCTCATAATCGATTTCTAGCTTCAAGTTGACCATTGGACCTACTAGTCTTCACACACCCTTGAGTTGTGTTAGATCAAACCATTAGCATGATTGAATGAGATTGTCTCAACTCGATTGCACCACGCTAAAACTATCTAAAGATGATTCTTTCTACAAGAAGATGTATTTTACATTTGCTCGATAGTTATTCCATTCCAATAAATAAATGAAACTGTTGAAGAACAATAACAAGCGTTTGAAATATTTAAAAATGTATACAAAATTTCAACTTTAATATGCATTAATAATCCCGCAAAAAGTTCGCATAATCATTTTAAGTTACCTTAAGAATCCGACCTGGCGCTCTATTTTTTTTAGTGGGAATGATGATTGCTTTGAATACTTAAATATAAAATATATAAAATGTTTGATCTAGGTGAAGCGAACGGGATAAGGAACGAGAATGTGCAACATAAAGTAACACATAAAGATGCTAGCGACTTCCTTCTTATCAAGGTTTGCATGAACTTCCGAATGCACTTACCAAGAGGTGTCCGGAATGGTTGTCCTGGCAAAAGTATCACTTCTCGTTTGCTTTCCCAACCGTCTAGACACAGTTTCTACGAACGCAACTCTACCTAATGAAACGAACGTAGAAACGACATACAGCATTCTTAAGCTATGTAATCAAAAAAGGGCTTCGCATTCCGACGCTTGTGGTGTGACGATGCAGCTACGGCACTCGAGTGTCACCAGCAACTGGTTTGAGATGATGAAAATTTACTGTCCACTCTTCCGGACCTCCGTCGGTCAATGGCACCGTTTTGCGTACTATCGCACTCGCATCCGGGTCGAGCGATGAGCGAAAAGGGTTCCCGAACCCGTAAATTACAATCAGACGACATCCGTCTTGCTCGCCAGCCGAAGGGATCGGGCGGGCACAGATCGTCCTGGGTCGTATCCCGTTCGATGATATGCTAAGCGAGCGAGGCGAGTATTTATTCTTCTTCACGCACCCTAATCCGTCGACCATGTACGACATCGTTCAACGTTTCATCGGGAATTAATGGCTTAAAATATTCATTATTCAGCCAGCAGACAAACACTGGGACGGACGGGCGCGACTACACTCACTTGCGCTGCTGACGGGTACCCCGTACACCGATGACTGATGTTCAATTGATTGATGTTTCTTGGCGCTGCAACAAGGCTGATAATAACGCAACCGTCACCCAGCCTGCCAGCCATGCGGCATTTCCAACTATCGGTGTTCGGGTGCTCAGCGGATCCTCGCTTCGCCAGCCATAGTCGTCGCCCTGGCGGATGAAGGTTTTGCCGAAGCTAATGTAATTAGTCATCCCGGGTGTGGGAGTGGGTGTGGGCGGGATTCGGGCCGGGCACGGTGGAAGATTCAATCGACCGCCTAAAATCAACCTCAGCGTCAGATAATAAAGGCTTTTGATGTAGGATGTGAGCTGTGGGCGCAAATCGGTGGGAACTGGCGCTGCCGGTGAAGGATCAACTTGAAACATGCGAAAGGATCAAGGATAATGAATCCTTTCGTTCGTTCGTTCGTTCGATTACATCATTTTTGTTGTGGGCGAAAAGAAAGGTTTTGGCAGATGAGTGAATCAGTGGGTTGGGAGTGAAGTATCCGCTTGCAAGGGGAAACATTGGCAGGGTGGTTGGGTGAGGCCATGCCGTTTACCACCATCTTCATCATCGAAAAGGTACGGCCTATCGATTGCTGGAGTTAAGCTTGGCCGGAGGAGTAATTTGAAACATAAAAGCGGAGCGAAACAATGCGTCTGTTGTTGGCAAACCACAAACAAATTGGATGCTGATTGGTAGAATTTGTCTTGCATCAATCCTTGTTTCTATGAGTGATTAATTGGTTATGAGTTCTTAATTACTATCCGAAAGAACGTTTGTTGAGAACATTGCGCCTAAGCATAAAATTGACGTTTGAAAATAATAAAACTAACTTGAAAAAATTCAACTTCCATTAAATTTAGTATTAAAACTTCATTTAAAAAAAGACTAGATTTTTGGGAACAGTAAAATTAATAAAGAAAGATTACATCCAAGTACTTTTCATCTCTTACCAGGACTTCACGCTCAGATGTTACTCCGTCACAAGTACAGAACAGTTTAGTAACATCTAGAATAGTTCCAACAGATCTATTAAGAGATCTTTATATTTATCAAGCCTCAATCAGACTTGGATCATGTTGTAAGGAAACTAAGCAGTTGCTTAAGGTCTCGAGTATTTTGGAGGCTGCCCATTCGTATCAACTGAGCCGTAACTGCTTATAAACAGGCAGTGAAATCTTGAGGTCATCGAGCATTTAGAAGGATCCGAGCTGTATAAGTGGCCTCGTTTAATGTCTCCACTTGTCTTCTCTTACTCTGATCAGCTGGCTCGATTTATGAGGTGCCTTCATCCTTAATTCACCCTTCAAGTGGTTAGATCTGTAAATGGGCTCACCGTTAGGAAGACAATATTTAAAACTGCGTCAGCCACTCATTATGAGTGGTTGTCAGATGGACTCGTTTTATGGAAGGACAGCAAACTTTAGGAAACGAAATACATTTTGTCCAAGACAATCTTGATTTTACCACAAAGGATGCTCCATGCTCTAGATCAATTTTTAACTACAACTAATCCACTAAGCCTTAAGCTTATCATTTTACTCATGAGCTTATTCTGCATTTGAAGGATCGTTTGAAACTGTTATACGGCCAGAATATAAGTCTTGTTAGAAACTTTCGTCTCTCTACACAATTAGATAGTGCAAAATTTGGTGGCGGAGGTTCGGTGGCGGAGGCGATAGCGGCGCCGAACTTCACACGGCTGTGCCGGGGTTCAAATCTCATCCAGACCGCCTTCCCGTACGTAAGGCTGACTACTTTACTACGGTTTAAATTAAGTCACAAAAAGCCAGAAATGGCAGGTCAAGACCTCTCGAGGTTGTATAGTGCCAAGGAAGAAGAAGGAAGGAAATTTTAAGCTGTTGAAAGTGATTTTCAGAATCTATTCTGAACGTATGGCTTTTGCAAGGACCAAGCACAGTGTACAAACACAGTGTTCTATTACAATTTCTTGCAACATTCTTCGCAGCTGCTTCAAAACTGTAGATAATGCTTAAATACATTGTGCATACTTAACATAAATTATCCAACAGTCGATGGAATGTTAGGTGAATAACTATGACAAAATATCAACGAATGATCAACCATGAAAATCAGTCTCTTTTTTCGACTAAATCTCGATCTAAAGACAAAATATACTTCATAAAGTTTGATTAAAATCAAACAAGACAAGTTCCTTTAAAATATTTTATTTTCGTTAAGCATACATAAGCATAAATCATATCTTAAAAATCATGCTTCCAGCTAAACAACCCTCTCTCTCTCTCTCAATCTACAAGGACTATCCATATAACTCCCGACCCTCCAAATTTGCCACACGTTGAGAACACTGCAGGAATCACGGGCTAGGAAAGGATTGAAAATGAAGCAATTTTTCCCTTGCTGCCTGGGCAGTTCCCTTGCCAGATAAGAATCGACCCAATCCCTTCCCGCTGTACGCGAATGTTAAAAACCAATTATCACGCTCACTAGCACGGATCGTACAAGAAAGGGATGGTGAGCGCTCGGAGCCCTGTCTGCCTGCCTGGCGTGTGTCGGGTAAATGGTCTGTAATCCAACGTCCAATGTTTACCCTCTCGTCATCGAATTTCGTACAAGTGTTGTTCAAAACGGCACACCACTCCAGCCCAAAGTAAGTGAGCATTAAATTTATGCTCAAGCGTTCCGTGCTGCGGCCGCAATCGTACTGCCGACGTGCCGAAGAGATGGATTGATGGATGGATGGAATGGACGGGGGAAGTGGAATCACAAGTGCCTCAAGTGCCAAGTGCTTCACTGTTTGGGCAGGATGATGGAAAATTAGGGCCTCCGTTTCCATAGGGAAAAACGATGAGCCCGAGTGAACGCTATCATCTTGCTAAATGGATGTAAGCTGAGAATTTGAATTAAAAACAAAATGCTTTTACGGCCCACTGCACTGCCAATTTACCCACAGCCAATGGGTGCCCTGCCGCGCACATGTGAAGGGATTGCCAGGTTTGCCGGAAGTGAGTCAACTTGTGTTGTGCTGTAAATCATACGAAACAAAAGTTTTGTAACGATTGAGCGAGTGAACTTCCGAGAGCAAGTGTGAATATTTTGAAGTACGAGGTTTAATTTCATTCCTTTCATTAATAATTGTATTGTGTCTAGTTTGAGGCGCTGTTGCTGTGGTGCAGCTGCTTGATAGTTACTTTAAGTGAAAATATTTTCTACTAGCATTTTTATTTTCACAGAATCCCATCCAGTTGGATGATTACTAACAACACAAACCAAATTAAGAAATGTACTTAAAAATTGCAGCGGTCAAATTTTTGTACTTAAGTTTAAATATAATCAGAGAACTCAAGCTCATCGCAAAGGACTGTTGTATTTTATTTTCTTGAAAATATTACGAGAAAAGATAAAAATAGAGCGTTACCCTGTAATAGGTGTACTTCTTACAAGCAATTATATTTTGGAAGACTTCGGCAAGAGTTCGGGTTGGTGATCTCGATGGCACCTTTGTCAGACACTCAATTCTAGGGATTTAAAATGATTTTAATGCGATTGCAATTTTATTCAGATGCTGTCTTAAGCAGTTATCTTCACAACGTCAAAGCATTGTTTTTTACTGCTATTAAAATAGGGGCTTTGATTGTAATCTTTATCTTTAATCTTTAATCTATCAAGAGACTTGGCAGTAGAAGAGACCTCTGTGTTGAATGGTTCTTACCTTGAAATAGTATATAGACTGTAGGGTACGGCCTACTCCGGGAGGGGGAAGGAAAAGGATAGACAGTACGGCCTTTGGTGGTGGTGGACCGGTACCGGGAGAGAATCAGCAGCGACCGTTGGACACTGCCGAACAGATCCACTGCTGGGGAAGGAATGGCACGAGTTGATGGTGAAACCAAGCAGGCCTCGTGCCAAGGGGGGAAAGGAATGGTGAGAACCGTTGGACAATGCCGAACTGGTCACACACCAGGAGTGGAAGGGAATGATGAAGACCGTTGGACAATGCCGAACAGGTCAACACCAGAAGGGAAGGAGAAGGAAGATGAAGCTCGAGCTCAAGGTGGGGTCGGAGAGCGCTAGAGAGTGTCCAATGTTGGTTGCCCGTCAAGGACCTTCAGAGGATTCTTTAGCTGGACTACCTTGGGATGCGAAATAAATTTCAACTCCTAAGCTCTTTGCCGTTTGTCTCAGTCTCCTCAGTCTCCCCTGAATCGCATTTTATTTTCACATAGTCGCTCGAAGCAGCCGTGCTGTACTAGCGATGTTTAGTAAATTACATTCAGGTTCTTTATGGTTCCCTAATCGCACCATAGATGGCGCGACTCGTGTTTAAACAACCCCGGTGTAATGCGGGCGGTCTAACTTTAGGCGCGTTAAATCTCGAACATCCTGCCACCTTGAAATTGAGAAATTTCAATAATTTCCTACTGCCGTGGGTATAACGCATAGCTTTACGCGAGGCCTAACTACCTTAGTCTTGGTACTGGTTTGCAGTGTAAATACCCTAGCCTTTCCATCCTTTCCAGGATGGACCTCAACTACTCGTGCTAACAGCCAAGAAAGTGGTGGTACATTATCTTCCTTGATGATCACTAACGTACCTGGAACGATAGCCCTTTCATCATCCTTATACCATTTCGAACGCGGTTGGAGTTGCTGTAAGTACTCCTTATGCCATCGGTTCCAGAAGTGACGCATTAGTTGTTGAACATGTCGCCAATGTGTCAACCGATTTTCAGGAACGCCCGCTGTCTCGGCATCTGGAACATGTTGGAGGTGCGATCCAACCAGGAAATGTCCGGGTGTAAGGGCAGTCACGTCAGTGGGGTCATCGGTCAGCGGTGTTAATGGCCGAGAATTGAGGCATGACTCAATTTCGGTCAGCAGCGTCGCCATGTCTTCGAAGGAGAGAGACGTTTTGCCTACAACTCGTACTAGGTGGTGTTTCATCGAGCGCACAGCCGCCTCCCAAAGCCCACCGAAATGGGGAGCTCGCGGTGGAATGAAGTGCCACGTAATCCTCCTGTCCAAGGTCCATGTCCGGATGCTCCTTTGATGATGTGATGAATGCAACAGCTTGTAGACTTCATTTAGCTGGTTGCTTGCTCCCTTGAAGTTTGTTGCATTATCTGAATGCAACTCTGCTGGAAGTCCACGGCGTGCCACGAATCGACGTAACGCTGAGATGAATGCTTCCGTCGTCAAGTTGGAAACAAGTTCGATGTGAATTGCACGAGTGGCGAAACACACGAAGATGGCTACATATGCCTTTGTAGCAACTGCTCGCCGGTATGCGCCTTTCACAAAAACTGGACCGCAGTAATCAATCCCCGTGATTGAAAAAGGTCGGTTGGAAGTCACTCTCGTCGAAGGGAGATCTGCCATTAGTGTCTCTGATGAGATAGGACGGGCACGGAAACAGGTAAGGCACTGATGATAAGTCCTTCTCGCGTGGTTTCTGCCGCCCAAGATCCAATATCGTTGTCGGCTCGTACTCAGCATCAGCTGTGGTCCCGCATGTAGCAGCGTCTTGTGGAAATGATCCATCAGCAGATGGGCTAACGGATGTCCGTTGGGAACCACGATAGGATGTTTGGTGTCCTCTGATAGCAATGCGTTGCTAAGCCTGCCACCAACACGAATGATGCCGTCTGCTCCCAGCTGCGGATGCAGCCACTTCAGCTTCGATGACGAAGAAATTGATTCCTTCCGTTGTAGTGCTCTTATTTCTTGTGTGAAATAATCCCTCTGCGCTAATCGGCACATTACTTCCTCTGCTTCCTTCAGGTCTGCTGTCGTGATGCCAGGGCCAGTATACGATCGACGTTTTGAACAACGGTTGAAGTATTGAACCCAATACGCCATCATTCTTCTGAGCTTCGAGAACGATGAGTATAACGTGAAGACGCGATGGTGCGGTTTCTCGACAACTGCACAGGCCACTGTAGAGGCGCGTCTTTCTGCGGCAGCGTCGTCGTCAAATGACGATATCGATGATTCCGGCCATTGCTCTTCCGGTTGATTTAGCCATGGTGGGCCCTGCCACCATAACGGATTGTTGAGGAGCTCCTTACTCAGGCAGCCGCGTGATGCAAGGTCCGCTGGGTTGTCTATTCCAGCAATGTGTCGCCAAGCACAACCAGTTGTAAGCTGTTGCACTTGCGAGACACGATTGGCGACGAACGGCTTCCAGCAGCTTGGTGATCCTCGTAGCCAATGCACCACGGTGGTTGAATCCGTCCAAAATGTAGCTGGAGATTGCAACTCGACAGCTGACTTCACACGATTGTAAAGCAAGCTGGCTAATTGTGCTGCGCACAATTCCAGTCGGGCGATGGAGTGCTTGCTGCTTATTGGTGTCACTTTCGTCTTCGAGGCGAACAGTTGAATCGTGACGACTCCCTGTTCGTTGCAGCTCCTGATGTAACAGCATGCTCCATATCCCTTTTCTGACGCGTCGCAAAAGAAATGGAATTGGCTAGAGATGCTGTCAGGTCCAATTGCTACACGAGGAATGTGTAGCTCCTGTAGATGGATCAATTGGTTGTGGAAGTTGATCCATTGTCCTTGAAGGTGATGCGGTAGTTCGTCGTCCCATCCCCAGGGATGTTGCTGGTCCGTCTGAAGAGTCCAGATACGTTGGAGAAATTGCTTCGCCATGGCTTTCACTGGGTCAACAATTCCCAAAGGATCGTAGATCCTGGCGATGCAAGAAAGGACCTTCCGCTTCGTTATTGGCCCAATAACGTAGGGCGCGTTGATTTTGAAACTCATGTTGTCGGAAGATGAGTCCCAAACTAAACCAAGAGTTGCCAGAACTCCTTCGGCTCCCGATTCAGCAGATGGAGTGGCTGCTAACTGCTGTTGGTCCACATGCTGTAGCACGGATGGCTTGTTGGAAGCCCATTTTCGTAGCTCGAACCCCGTCTTCGCGTACAATTCTGCCGTTTGTACTTGTAGGGATTCAGCCTCTGCCGGCGAATCACTTCCAGACACGAAATCATCCACGTAGAAGTCACAGGATCGCGCAGCTGCAGCCGGATATTCCTTCCCATGATCTTCTACCGTTTGTTGTAATGATCGTACTGCCAGGAACGGTGCAGATGCTGTCCCATACGTCACGGTGTTGAGCTCATACTCCTCGATGGGCTCGTTTGGTGAATTCCGCCACAGGATGCGTTGCAGGGATCGATCGGTGGGATGTACCAAAACCTGCCGGTACATTTTAGCCACGTCTGCTGTGAGGGCAACAGCCCTTGTACGGAACCGCATCAAAATGGAGGTAGCATCCTGTTGAATGGTCGGCCCGACCATTAACGTATCATTCAATGATACTCCCGTTGATGATTTGCTCGATGCGTCAAAGACGACACGGCACTTGGTAGTGGTGCTGTCGGCTTTGAAGACCGGATGATGAGGTAGATAGAACGTCTCAGCGTCCATCGATGTAGCTGCCACCTTGCTCATATGACCTAAGCGAAGGTACTCGTTCATGAAATCAACATAGGCTTGTTGAGTTTCCGGTTCTCTTTGAAGTCGTCGTTCTATTGCTAAGAACCTTCTTAGTGCGCTGGTCTTTGAGTCCCCAAGTTTGCCGATCATTTCGGCTTTCCGGGGAAGTCGAACCACGTATCGACCGTTGATGTCTGTGGTAGTTGTCGCTGTATAATGCTCCTCACACGCACGTTCTTCGTTGCTCCAGCTTGGTGTGCCGCTCACCTCTTCTAGTTCGAAGAATCTCTTCATCAAAGAGTCCAGCTCGTTGGTGTGCGTGACGACTGCACACATTGAAGATGACAATGGTTCCTCGATGATGGTGTTTCCGCTGACAACCCAACCAAATTCGGTTTCTTGGAGCGTTGGCATGTTATCACCCAACGATAGCCGTCCGGTCCTCAGGATCTCGTAGAAGAGTGATGCTCCCAGTATCAGGTCGATAGGCGCTGGGTTGTTGAACGACGGGTCAGCCAGAACACATGCTTCAGGAATACTCCAGTGGCTGATGTTGATGTACTGTCGTGGCATTTCCACCGTCAGTTTGGGAAGCACTAACATTTCCACCGTTGCATTGTAACTGGAGCATCGGGAATGAATGGTAGTAGTCACGGTGTATCGCACGTTCGATCCTGCGCTGCCACCAATCCCTGACAAGGGAATGTTTACCAATTTGCGTGGTAAACACAGGAATTGGGCTAGCCTGCCAGTGATGAAGCTGGATTGTGCTCCGCTGTCCAGAAGAACACGTGCCGGATGGGTGACTCCTGCGCTGTCGGTGATGTTGAGCATTGCCGTCGAAAGCAACACAGTGGATGACACAACTGTGGTTAATGTTGTCGTAGCGGTTGTAGATTGTCTTCCAGTAACAGGTGATGGACCAGGTGTTACACGTGAGTTCTCCACATGAATCAACGTGTGATGCCTGCCCTTGCAGTGACGACACGACCATGGTGAGGGACATTTAGAAACTGCATGTCCGGTACCAAAACAGTTGAAGCAGCGGTTCAATGTTTTCAGCTTCTCGATCTTATCCGTAGTCGTCAGTATTAAAAACGTGGGGCACTTGTGTAATGGATGTTGCTGCTTACACAAAGCGCAACAGAGCTGCGGAGGGTTCGGAGTCGATGACACAAATGCCTTGGTGCTCGCTGGTTTTCCCGACGGTTGTCGTTGTTGAGGCTCCTTCGTTGCACAGCTTTCCAACACTTCCGTCTGCCGAGTGATGAACTCAAGAGTTTTGTACAGCTCAGGAAACTCTCCATGCTTTAACGAGCGTTCCCACAACTTCCGAGTTTCCGCATCTAGGCACGATGACAGAATGTGGGTGATGATGAGGTTGCTAGTTCCGTCGATGGGCTTCTCCATGAAGATGAGACCGTCAACATGCGCCTTACAAGTCTCGGCAAGGTGACGAAGATCCTTTGCAGACTCTCGGGGTAGCGCCTTGAGGTGTAACAACCCGGCGATGTGTTTGTCGACGATCAACCGGGGGTTCTCGAACCGCTGGACTAAGATCTCCCATACACTCTCGAAGTTGTTGCTGTTCATCATTGAGGCGTTGATTATGCCGGCAGCCTTTCCTGTCAACGCCTTGTTCAAATGATGAAGTTTCACAGCATCAGACTCATTGGCTCGGCTCATGATGTCCTGGAACATAGCCTTGAACTTTGGCCACTGTTCGTAGCTACCGTCGAACGTAGGCATCGGGATGTGGAGACGGTGTTGCGGCATTACGAGTTGTGCTGCCACCGGCGGAGGCTTGACGTCCATGCTCTGAAGAGATGCCGCTTTCACCAAATATTCGGCCTGGAACACTTCGTCCTCAGCGATGTCCTTGTCCAAATCATACGGTAGCTGCTCGATGAGTTGATTCAGCAGTGTATGTTGTTCAGCCTTCAGCTCTTCCAGCATTTTGGATTGCACTTGTGCAAGTGTTGGATCGGTCTGCATGTTGATCAGCCTTTTATGCACGACCTTCAACTTGATGCGCAACACTTGCACTTGCATGGACACTTCTGGTTGCTGCATTACTGCAGTTTCTGCTCCAGATAACTCCACGGTGTCCATGTCCTTTGTCGACGCACGTGTCACTGGCATGACGTTTCACTGCACTAGCACTGATGACGAAAATACACACTGAGGCACAAACACCGATGACGAATTCGGAAACTGCTTGCAGTGCGGCTCCACCTAGTGGGCTGACGGTTGTAACCCCTCGCTGGATGAGCGCCGCTGTGGAACTAATTCGTCGGATAGTTCCTTCGATGACAATGGTGGTGCTGGATGAAGATGGCGACAGCTGGAGGGTTGGCGATGTAACTTCCCTCGCTCTCTGCGCACCGATGTGGACCCAATCTGTCCGATTGGTCCGTCGTTGAAGATGGTGACGCCTGGAGGGTTGGCGTTTGTAGCTCCCTCGCTGGACGAGCACCGTTGTGGAACTGATCCCTCGGATCGTTCCCTCGATGAAGATGGTGACGCCTGGAGGGTTGGCGTGTGTAGCTTCCCTCGCTCGACGAGCACCGATCTGCGCACAACTTGCAGTTGGTGCTGGATGAAGATGGCGGCAGCTGGAGGGTTGGCGTTGGAGCTTCCCTCGCTCTCTGCGCACCGCTGTAGAGCGAATCCGTCCGATTGCTCTCTCGATGACGATGGTGACGCCTGGAGGGTTGGCGTTTGTAGCTCCCTCGCTGGACGAAGCACCGATCTGCTCACAAGATGGCGGCAACTGGAGGACTGGCGTTGGAGCTTTCCTCGCTCGCTGCTCACCGATGTGGACCCAATCCGTCCGATTGGTCCGTGTAGACCGGCTGCTCACTGCACACTGAACACCGCGTTTACTGTGATCAACGCTCGATCGCGGACTGAGACGCGGCGATTCGCGAACTGGCACTCGCGTTGATCCGGTTCGAAGGACCAAAATGTAGGGTACGGCCTACTCCGGGAGGGGGAAGGAAAAGGATAGACAATACGGCCTTTGGTGGTGGTGGACCGGTACCGGGAGAGAATCAGCAGCGACCGTTGGACACTGCCGAACAGATCCACTGCTGGGGAAGGAATGGCACGAGTTGATGGTGAAACCAAGCAGGCCTCGTGCCAAGGGGGGAAAGGAATGGTGAGAACCGTTGGACAATGCCGAACTGGTCACACACCAGGAGTGGAAGGGAATGATGAAGACCGTTGGACAATGCCGAACAGGTCATAGACCTTATCTATCTAGATATCCATGTTATGCATGGGCTCCAAACATGTTCCTAGGCTAATGCACAAAGTCATTCCCGCCCAAGCTTTATCGGCATCTTGTTTAAAATACTGTGAGCCAAGCATTCTAATGTGGCTTTGGGTTAATAAATGTTCTAAAGATTAGACACTCTAAAACAAACGAAGGATTGTTGCTATAATCTGATAGTTGCACACATATTCGAGTAAACCAATGCGGCGCACTGTTGTGAACTGAGAGGTAAGTTCTATCAGTCGCAGTACGAGCGTAAATGCTTCTTCTTATTTATTATATGACTCTACACCCTCGAGAGGCCTTGTCCCGGAATTTCTGGTTTTCTTTGATTAGATTTTCTGTGACTAGCTGTGACAGTCAGTCCTGTATACGGGAGACCGTCTCTATGGGATCTGGTTCCCGGCAGTGTTGTGTGTAGCCCGGCTCCGCTATCGCATCTTCGCTATCGCAGCCCCGTAATAACAGATAGTTTAAAAATCATTTAATGCTGAACTGGACCTTAAACACTCTAAAAAATTAAAATCATACTCAGTCATTCCAAGAATCTTTACTACTGAAGTCAATTTTGAATTATTAAAAGGACGCACGTACCTCTTGGAATAAATTAACATTATTTTTTCGATTATAATTGTAGCTAGTCAACCTTAAGATTCCTAAGCCCGCCATTTCTGACTTTCTGGACTTGATTGTAGTCGTAGTTAAATTGCTAGTCCTGGGTACGGGAAGTCTTATATTTTACAACATTTCAGTGTAGCCAAATAGGTCGCAACATGCGGATGGGCTTATTTTTACATACATTTATCATACAGAATATTAACAGGTTTAAGATATTTACGTAAAAAATCCTCACGTAAGGATTAATACCTAAACAAGAAAAAATCCTTAATTTGGACTAAAAAAAGCAAACATAGGCTCAGTTCAATGTGAAAGAATGACAACGTTTTGCAAAAATAAATTAAAACAAAGTATGATGCACAGCATCAGCAAAGAAAAATATGTTGATTTTATCAACAACAAGCTCGCACATTCCTCAACGTGCTATTACAAGAACAATTGCAATTGTGAATTCCTAAACATGTAAATGAAATCCTACTTGAACTCAGCCCCTCCTAAACTATCGTTTACAGCTACACAAAAAAAACTCTCACTTAATTTTTCTCCCCCTTCAAATGTTGCAAATATGCATTATTTATCTACTCCGAAAAAACAGCGAGAAAAAACACCCCCACGAAAAGCAAAAAAAAAAGGGGTGACACCCACCGGCAAGTTCATCTTATTTTACACCGACTCACCCACCCCCATACTGGCACGGGCAGCGCTGGCATGCTAATGTACCGCCGGCATTCTCCGGTGTGCGATTTGCCATGCCGTTTTAACACCAAACCGAGCGAAATGCCGGAAACCTGACACGTGCTTTTTTACCCTACCCCCGCTGTCCCATCCCTCGCGCAACCTCTCGCCGGTAATGGAATCCCCCCCCCCCGCCCCCCGTTGTCAACTCACCCTCACCACGCAACTGATGTAAACACGAACAAACATTCGTTTGGGAAAATGGCATTTTATTACTTCGGAAACGGGCGGGAAACGAGAGCCGGCGTCGCGAAACTGGTCTAAAACTCACCAACAAACACCACCGAAGGGAGACGCCAAGTTGTTGAATCAACAAGTTTGCATCATCAACGCTCGTGCCTAGAGTGCTCGGCCAATGTTTGGGAATGCATTTTTTGCCTGTCCGCAGACAGAGGGGAAAGTAGCGTCGGGAGTTGTTGCGCATGCGCAAACCGAACGTTTGGGGGAATATCCTGGCTCGTGTCCTGGCTCGGCTCACCGTCGGAGTCGGAATGTTGTTTCGTGTCAGTTTCGAACGATACGCGAATAGGGAAGGTCACGGCACAGCTTTCCGTAAACAGCAAGGTGGCTAGGTGGATTTGTGCTCCAAGCAGAAGCAATCAGTGCCGGTAGGGTTTTCCTTGTGTCTGTGTGGGCCTTTTATATCAGCTTTCCAAATCAAATAGTGACAAATGAAGGTGTCGGTGCGGTAAAGCCACCGTCAATCGTTTAAAAGCGGCAATTGATTCGGGAAAACCAGATTCCTCATAGTTCGGTAGGGTTTAAAGTGCAATGTAGCGAAAAGGAACGCACCTTCCAAGAAAATCCTCTGAAGGATGTTTTCCTGTTACCCTGGCAACCGATTTCCGAAGTGATGTTGAGCGAAAAAGGGATTAAGGTTATGTTTGGATGGTGCTTCAGGGTAGCTGCATCCCGTACCAGTATCCTGTCAGCGAGCTGCAATATCCATGTGAACCACATTTTTAATCAAATTACACGCAAATTAATCATACTCGTGTGCCTCGTGTGTATGTGTGTGTGTTTGTCTGTGAGTCACCGCTTGTACGTGCATTAATATCTAATTGCGAACAAGCGAAAACAACCGATGAGCCGGCTCGTCCCAGTTGCCATAATGCCTTCAGGTGCCGTCTGTTGTCCACCGGAGTTGAAAGGGATGAGTGAGTGAAATAATTCATTACGTGAAATTCGGCCTGGATAAGCCCGGTCCGGATATCGGGCGGTTTGTCGCGAGCCACTGCACAGCTCTGCTACTTCCCTTACCCCCGCCCCGCCCAGACAGTATCACGATTCCGGATTATGTGCTCGAATGAAATGATGGTAATTAAAATTTCAAAATTTTAATCCAATCGTGATGAATATTCATCAGCACTTCTGCAACAACAGGCCGACAGTGACAGTGCGCGTGAATTGCGAACGACGAATCGTATAGCGTGTGGTGCGTTTCGGAATCGGAAATGGTCTCTGCTGGCCAATAAAGCCCAGTGAGGTTCCCTTGTGCCCGAATAGCCTCTGAAGAGGCGGCTCTCTAAGTGATCCCTTGTGTCGGTAATTAGTTGTGATGAGTGAAATTGTACCGAATGGAAAGAAGATAAATTTAGTGAAAGAATTGTGAAAATTTTAATGTTCATTGTGGCGTTTTTTTTTTTGTTTCATTTGCCCATCACAGCATGCCGGTTGTGTGAAAAGTGTTTACAGTAAATATTATTATGGTTCTCCGCTAGCAAGCAAGGAAATGTGTTCCTTACGTGGTTTACCACACTCGCTGTGACAAGTGTTTTGCTTCCCAGGATGAAGGGTGTGTTGTGCCATTCCCATCCTACCCTGTAGCCCTTCGACAAAGCGGTGCATCGTCGTGTTCTTTTCTGAGGCGAAAGCGTGTGCTACTACTACTACAGCTACTCACAGCCAACCCTATTGCTTCAATCTCTGTGCTATCTGATGCGGTCCGGGTTGCCATGGTTGCATCCTGCTGCCGGTGAAGCTCGTGGTAGCATGTGTGTAGTACGGTCGCCGTTGGTGTGAGAGTGCCTTTCTACGCTTTGTCGGACGATGGTGCTGCAGACAGGAACGATGTCCCTTCGGCAACCGCTGCGTAACGTCATCGGTACACCGTCATCCACCGTCTGGCGGTTGCTCCTGGTGACGGTTCTGCTCTGTGGATTACCCCGACCGGTTGCCGGCTACTTCGATCTGTTTCTCAACCACTCAGAAGTGATCAAACTGATGGGTAAGTTTGGTTTTTTTTATGGGCCAAATGCCGATTGTTGATTTGTTGTGCAGGGTTGTTCAGACGGAGCTAATAGGACGGTGGGTTGATGTGAGTATATAGGGTTATAGCTGGATTCGATTGTTACCGGGAACGTTCGTTGCTTATTTTAAAATGTCAGAATGACAAAGACCATCATTTTAAGGTGGAAAATTCTGTAAAAATTTCCGGTATTATATAAGGTTTTAAGAAGGAATTGCAATTAGTAGTTAGTGTTCAGTACAGATCTCAAAATTGAACATTAATGAATGCTTTTTGTAATAAATTAAATTAAGAGTTATTTAAAAATCCTTGAAATCTGGAGAATTTTCTCTATAAAAATGTGTACGATTTACAAAGACCCAGTTTATTTTATTGGCATCATTAACTAGATTTCAACTTTTCTCTTTAGTTATTTAAAGTAAATAGTTATTGAAGAAATTTTATTAACTTTATATTCAATTAAAGTTTCTAAGAAAATTCAATAAAATCCAAATGTTTTTGTCTTTACTTGAGTAATGTTTTTAGAGCCAAAAGTGCGGGAGATAAATTTTATGGTCACCTGCCTCCATGGACAACATTTGAAGCTTGCTATGCATTCGTTGTACTTTGCTCAAAAAACTCCTAAAAATGTGGCGATTTCTTCAACTCAGTCTTGTAGTTACATCAGCCAAGAACCATTCACTCCGCAGGATCAGGAATTTTTCATCTTGCGTTTCGTCCTTGGCTCTTGAATCTCCAGAGGTTTTGGATAGCCATTGTTGATTTGATTGATTGAAAATGATTCCATATTTGGCGCCGTTACCTGTCCTCCTCATACTATTGAAGCTAAAGGAGAAATCAAGTTCAGAAAGCTAGATATAGCAGAAGGCTAGGCCTTTCAATGATTTAGTGCCTACGAAGGCGAAGACCTTCCAGCTGTTTGCATTTTGGTGGACATAAGATTTAAGTATTATCCAGAGCCATTAACTTAGTCCCTTAGTCACTCCTCTCAGAGTTACAGTGACGGTCAGAAGTATAAGACCACCTATCTTTTATTAAATCGTAAAAATGGGTTTTTATTTCATTTTCAATACATCGACTTAGCATTTTATTAAAAATTGGTGAAAGTTTTGGTGAAACCGATCCTTGATCAATGGATCAATCAAGAAAACAATTATAGGTGTCTTATTGTCATTCTCGTGAAACCATGGCCAAACCATACCATACAACTAAGTAGGACTATTAAAAGTATTTTAAATTGGAATAAAAGTTTTTTGTACAGATTCGAGCAACCCTTTTCTAAATTTTTCAACTGTACTACTTGTACTTGTCAAGTTGTAAAACTTTGATTTTTATGTCAATATTTCATCTTTTTTTTGTGCTGTCTGGTGGCCGTGGGGGGGCCAGAAATAGCAGGGCGAGACCTCTTGAGGTTGTAATGCCAGAGAAGAAGAGGAATGCTTAAAAGTTGTATCGAAAGCAGTAGCTTCAAAATCGGAAAGGCCATCAATGTATATGCATTTTATAAAACTAACTTAATTTTAAATTTTTTGAAAAACTGATAATATAAAGTGAGGAATAGAACACGAATGATCACAACTGTCAACGATTACAAACCTCCTCAGAAGGTTAGAATTCAACCAAAGCTCTGCCTATTTCCATCCAAACAACAAGTAAACATATACAAAAACACATCATCTCCCACAACAATTACCGCCATTTTGCTCGGGTCAGATAGTAACAATTAACCTCCCCACATTAATCCTGCGACCCTTTTGCCCTCCCCGGTAGGCTGAGCGTAAGCGTTTCGATGAAACAATCAGCAAAAGTTGTGGTGAGTTGTGGCATGTGGCCTCTTGCCATGACCGCAGAAAATAAATCTTTACCACCCTCGCCCGGGTGAACCCCACCTTCATCCCCATTTGCTCCGCAACTAAATGGAAATCAATCAAGCAAACGTACAACCATTTTCATAACTTTGATTTCCTTTCACCCCCTGGACGGCCAGGACGGTTGTGAAAGGTCCACCGAAAGATGAAAGGGAAATTAATGTTAAAGGGATGGAATTTAACGAACGGTCAGTTGCTTAGTTTGTCGAATGCAACGGGGTGAACGCGAACCGTCCTTTAGTTCCCTGGAGATAGGGAAAAAGGGTGTAGAACACATTTCCTGCCCATCGGGCGAGGCCGGTAACCCTTTAACCCTCGGATCGCTCTTTAAAGGCATTATCCGCACGGTCGGTGCGACCTATCGTCGCTGGACATGAAAACAAGGAAACGATAAATCTTGTTTTTTTGGGGGGTGAATTGAGTTGTTTACTTTTATTGGGAATGTTTTGAATGGGAAGACATGATGGAATGTTTTGAGCTGATGTGATTTTTTTTACGGTTTTAATGGCTTATTAAAGTCGTTTTTTACTTAAAAATAACTTGAAATTGATTAACTTTGTTAAGGTTATCTTTGTTAAATGAATCCTAAGGAGAGAGCACTTTGTCAAAGCATCAAGTACTGCTTATGCTTCAAACAACCCTGACCTCAAACGATCGGAGATAAGCACTGCTTAATTCTTACCCCAGTTATTTTCAATCAAGTCCGAGGCTAAAGCAAGAAGTATATTTAGACCGTTCGTTTGCCCTTCACTGCGCAAAGATTATCAATCCACAATTTCAGATTCCGGAGAAACCCTTCCTAAACAACACCAAACTCTCGCTGACCGGCCGCTGTCGGTAATCCTTGCCTACCGAGAATAGCAAAAAGGGACACTTGCCTGGAAATTTAACTTCACACTTAATAACTCGTTACGGGTGAGGAATTATTTATGGCTCCGGACGCAAATGAATCGTTGCTGAATAAATTATGCCTAATCAATATTCATCAGCCCATCCCAACGCTCGGTCGCCGTTGGCCGATCGGTACGCACGCCATCTGAACCGATTCCCATCATTATCGACAGCACTGTAAAAGCTCAGTGACCACACAAACACACGCACACACACGCAACCTTTATCTCGCGACTGTCCGGCTAACGAAGCTAATAGTCTTTACCACAAACACATTTTGCCGACGGGACCAAATTAAGCATTCAAACACAAAAATCGGTTTTCCCGTATCGAGCGACCATCGAGCGGGGAGTGTCCTGGCCGGAGACACTTAATGTATACCGCGGGCGACCACAGGATAACGTCGCATTTACGGATCGAGGGAAAAAAGAAAGGCGGATGCTAAGTGAGGTCCACTTCTCGTGCTGCTGCGTAATGGCTAGAAAAAGTACATTTAGGGTTTTGTTTAGTTTTTCGGATAAATGGTTGAGGTTTGGTTGGATCTAGTGTTAGATTTAAATGGGTACAGGATTTTAAATGATAAGCTTTGTCTATATGATCTTGGCAAATGAATTAGGTTGTGTTATCCATACTTGAATATATAGTGAAATTTTTAAATTACCTGACTTTATTAGTCTGAGGCACTAGCTAGACCCTTCAATGTATTTGGTTTTTTTAAGTACTCCAACTTCTTTTTGGCAGATCAGTTATCTTATCGTAACTCCTATAAGGCAAGATGTGTGAATCTAGTATTGGATTTAACAGATCATTGCTAAATTGAGATGGCAGTGGTGCATTCAGATAGTTGATTGCGATATCGATAGGGATAGATGATATTGAAGAAGAATTATAATATAAAGGGTAAATAAAAGATAAATTTTGCTTTTTTTACAAGACGATTCCCGTCAGGGTTGTATTCAAACAGGCAGAAACGAAAGCAATTTAGGGCCAAAATCGATATTTATTCTCGTAACGAGGAAGCTCCATAGAGGATCCACCTTTCTGTGAAAGTATTTTCAAACGATTGTTATGATCAATGTTAAACTTACACTTTAGATGCCTTAAGCAGCCGTGTCATCACTTACTAGCTTAAAAATGCAAAAATTATAACCCTTGGTGAAGGCATGGGAAGGTTTCGGTTGGTTATTTACCTGCCAAATATCCCTCAAGGTCATCTAATGTCCAAGAGCCAAGGCGAGGTTCAAAGGTTAGTAAAACCACAGTAGTACTTTTTATTGAAGCGGTCCGGTAGACGAGGCGACAGCGGCACTGGTTTTCACATGGCAAGACCGAGGTTCAAATCCCATCCAGGCCGCGTCCCTGTACGCTAGGCTGAACACACTTTGCTACGAGTAAAATCAAGTTACAGAAAGCCAGAAATGGCAGGCCGAGACCTTTCAAGGTTGTAGCGACAAGGAAGAAAAAAAGGAATACTTCTTATTAGTCAAATGAACTACAAAGCTCTGGAGGACCTAGGCATCACTGTGGTTTAAGATGCTGGATCCGTAATGAATTCAAGAGTTTATTTCAGGAAACGTCTTGGACGATTTTTTTGGAATTTGCTGCACAAAGCTATCCCAAATCTCTGAAACCTCGATACCTAAACCTTTTGATCCACGATAGTAAAGCATTAAGATAGATGGATAGGTCTACCTCTACTCCAAGTCCCGTCTACGGATAGACAATTAAACTACGTCGTATGAATAAGTCTAGTGATCCATTAAATGGCCAGCAGGATCTAGTAGGTCGTTAAGTCAAGATGAACATATTTTTTGGCGAACTTTGAACAGAAGATTGGCTCACTTTGAACAATAAGAGTACAACGGGGCAGTTATTTTGTACCAAATTGTTATCTGAATTTTTTCTTGGATTCTGAACAGTAAATCATTATCCTTGCTTGACTTATAATTTACAATGTAACAAGCTAGTAATATATTGCTAAGAAACAGGTTGATTCCATAATACTTAGCTTTCAAAGCAACTTATTAAATGCTCAAGACATCAGCTTTTGACTTTTTTAGCGGAAGGACTAAACAGGAGACAGTAGTCACTATGATAAACAAGATATTCTGGTGATCTGCCTCACCACAATCATATTGGCAACTCTGCTTATCAATTGAACTAGCCGACTTGCCTCAGGTGATTCTATTTGTGTGTTTGTAGCAAGACTACCTTACAGGTATAGACAAGTGCAATATACTTGGATTATTTAAAGAAAATCATGCATTTGTTTTAAATTTACAAGACACAAACATAGTTAAAGTATGTCAATCAAATTATTTTCTAAATCTTAATTGATTTAAATTTATTATGGAATTTATTTCATTTGCAAACATAGTCACTTACAGACCTTCAAAGGAAATTTTAAAGTCTTTTTCAAGAAATCCTCTACTCGTGAAGTGCTTCAACGTTGCCATCTATCGCAATAATGGCTATGCCATTCTCATGCGCAGAAAGACTGTTTCCGCGACAGTGGTAACGATTTGTTGATAATTTTATCGCACCGCTGCCATTCCCCAACAATGAACAGGTGTTTTGTGATACAATCTCGCTAACGACTGTTGAGAAATGGTATAAATGGTTTCCTTAAGCTCCGTTTCCAAACCCAAATTGAAATGCTAGGTGGGTGGAAAGAAGTACATTTCAAAGGTGATAACGAGTACGACAATAACATTGTCAAACCATTTAATAGGAGAGGCGGCAAGAATAAAACATTACGCCAACAATTTACTTTCGCTTTTCCTTCATTACTGTTGCGTTTTGCTGCTGTAAATGATTCAACCATTAATTTGATTGGTTTGCTTTCCAAGCAAATATCGCACACGAACCCGCTATCACGAAATCTGAAATGTGATGTGACTAATGGATATGTTTTTCGCAGCTAAATTCTTATTTCATGTGCTGGTGGATCGTAAATAAAACCACAAAACACTGCCCGCATTGAAATGGCTGTATTAAAACGGCTCCATACGTTTAGCAGTCAGGAGCTGTTATCGAAGGCCCAAGTCGAAAGTCTCAATTTTCTTAAAAGCCCTCCTTAAACCCATCGAATTGGTATCGATTTGCTCGAGTAACAACCACGCATCGTCGTCGTCGTCATGTGTGTAACTAGCGTAAACACTTTCATATTTTATGGCCATTTGTCAGGACGGATCGTGCCGACAAGTGATGCGTGAGCTGTAAACACAAATCGCCACCAGTAAATGTGTGTGTTGCTGCGTTACGGTGATTGCAGATCTGTAAAATGGCCTCGAGTTAGGCCCTCTGTTACGATTATGCCACTGCAGTGGCTTGCCATGGTAACTGTGACTGTGCTGATGCCCGTAAACACTTCCCATACAATATCCAATACGACCGCGGCAAAAACGTACTTATCCGCAATGATAAATCAGAGGGAAATATAATAAAATGATACGCCAAGAACATATTGGTACTTCAAGACTTATTACAATACTGTTTAGTAAAATAATTAGAAGCTGCAAAAATAAGCTTAAAGCATCTTAAATACACAATAATACGAATTAATGGACAACATTATGTCTCCCATCACTTCGAATCGAGTGGTAGCAAAGCAACAAAAACGCTGCGATAATGACTGCCGTGGTTCCGTGACGCTGATGCCCAGTTATCTGCACGATTTATCAATTTCACGGCTCATAAATTTTTCCACCAGCTCATAATTTCCTTGGTACGGGTTTGCAAGCTCTGGCGAAGTCAATTGACCAGACCGACGGTTCGATCGCCGAACGAGTGATAAAACCTGAAGACAATGGATCTGGCAAAAGAAAGGCTACCTCTCAATGAAGAGCTTTTGTTTGTGATTTTTTTGAGCGAAACACGCTTTTATAGGGTATTGATTGTGCTCTCTGTTTTTTTCTTCTTACTTAATATAATTTGTATTAACTTTTTAGTCTTATTTCTGTGCGCTGGTTATTTTTTGGTTTAAATATTCCTCTTCGATCAGTTGGGAAGAAAATCTTGAGTTGATCTACAACGCGTCGCTAAAGCGAAAAGGACCAGCAAAAACATATTCCAGCCGGATTCCAAGGCGACCATACTGCAATGCGACTTTCCCATCAACAGTCAGCTTACCCGTCGTGCCATTCAAGGAAAAGAAAAGGGCGATTCAACCCATCCAACCGAACGTCCAGTCTCGATTATTGTCTCCCCTCCCTGGACACCCGTCCACGGCGGCGTACATCTTATTTCACCATAAATCGACATAAATGTCACTTGAAATCAATTTATTATCCGCCAATATTTATTGGCATGACAAAAATAGCCCGTCCCGGTGCCATTCTCCCGAGCCTGAGAAACGCGCAAGTAGTCTGGTGAAAGCAACAGCAAACGAATAAGGATATCGACCACGGAACATCTTTTGTAAAGTTGCGTACAGTTTAGTGGTGGCGACACATACATACACAGAGGAGAGAAGGAAATTATTTTTTTTGCGGTGGAAATTGATTTTCTTTCTCACCACTTTTTTTTGATAATGTTTGTCAGCATACGGAACCGAAGGACAATTTAAAACTTATCGTGCGGAATGATTTAGCGGTCTGGTGTGTTTGCTGCTGTTTCGTGCAAATTGTGTTTATGGAAATCATAAGTCATGCTGTTCTTATTTACTTAGAAACGGGCAGACCGCACGTCTGATTTGCTTTAGTTAAATTTAACGTGATGTAGTGAAATAAATGGAGAATAGCTACAGGTTAAAACTACTTGTGATAGAAATTTTTATGGCTTAGTTTAAGTACCCATTTCTGAAACTTTGAAGAGTTTATGTAGCATTAATTATTTGGATTCAAAGTACAAATAAACGTACGAATTGTTCTATGCTAGGCTCTCGCTAAAGAAGAAGAAATAATCCTAGAAACCTGGTCCTGATGTAAGTCTTTTACAATATTGGACAGTTAAAATGAAAGCCAGCAATGCTAGAGCTCCAGAAGATATGATGATGTTGGGAAGAAGCAAAAATAATTGACACCTAAACTGGTCCGCTTTATAAATCTAACTCAGATATGTTTGAGAACTGCTAGATTTTGAAGGACTGATGCAAGAGTGACACTCTAGTTACGAGTGAAATCAAGTTCATTAGATAGTCTATCAAATGGAAGGTCAAGGCTTCTCCAACTTGTTATTCCAAATAATGAGAAGAAGTCCAGACGCTCCATAAGAAGCGTATATTTTACCAAGGTTTAAGCCAATGACAAAAATCTTTCTATAGGATTAAGTATCCCAAGGTTCAAGTTTGTGATGCGTTGGGCTGATGGTTAGGTTGTCCTCGGGCAAGAAATTGTCATACGATCTTTGAAGATGGAATTCTATCAGAATCCTCATCCTAGCCAGTAGAAGGCTACCAGGGCTCTCACCAGACAGGAGGGCATCATAAGCCAGGCGACTCCGTTAGTCTCACTTCATAGATGATGGCACAACCAAGAAATTGCCTAGAAATCACCGATAGACATTAGGCTTCCTCGAATTAGGAACCTCGTGCAAGGAGATTCGTCAGCAGAATTCTTGAACTCCTCCGGTCAGCAGTTCTCTCGACCAAATCTGTAGCTGATAGTGTCAATAAAATGGCGAATCAAGGTCTTTGGAGGCTTCGAGCAGAATGGCAGTGAAGCCCCTGTAATTGTGGCTCGTTTGAGATTTCCCTCATCGACGAGGCCCACCTTACCAACGTGACCCCGAGGGGTCACTCCTTCCGCTTCTAGGTTGATCCGTCACTGAGGCCCCAACTTTCGCTTAAGGCCTCCAAGGTGCTTGATTCTGAAAGCAAAACTCGAGAAAGCTTTGACTTAAACTATCTCCACAGTTAACGAAAATGTAAGACATAAGATGCGGTGAATTGCACAAAAACTTGTTCAATACCGATCTAGATTTGATCGGGAACAGTTTGGGCAGGTTAAGGAGTTAGAGAGCTAGAATAGCTGTTCATCCTTTAAACATCTTTTTCAGCCCTAATATATTAAATTTCTTGTTGCATTGATTCGGGTATTAGACAATACTATAACGGGTTTTTTTTATTAAAAATTGATAATATACCCTACATCACATCTGTACTAACAACTAACTAATGCGCCCAAGGCCTCTTAGTTTATTAAAGCTTAAAGTAGCTCACGTTTCAGCCAACCACATTTTCACCAGCATGCATCCATCAACCACGCCCCCGATAGATCATGTTATATTATGACCCGAATCTTGCACTCTACCCTCCACATCAAGCAGAATCGGGGGCACACATTTCGCTCGGATGCTCCACATCCACGACGGTGACGCAACCATGTCATGCTCGGCACTGTTTCAGGCAGAAATTTTCCCCTAAATATCATCATTGTTCCGTGCCACTAGGCATGACGTCTCAAAAATGTCACTCTACCCTATGCAAAGCCATCAACATTCTTCCAGTTTCCAAGATCAGACGAGTGGTGGTGTGCTCACAAAACGGATGCTTTAAATCGATCTCAAAAAGAACAAAACAAAATGAACTTAAGCAAAAAAGGAGTGGAACAATTCTTCCCTTCAAAATGTCCTCTTCTTGAAGTTCGATGGTACATACGTAATCATCTCAGTACAATTCATTTCTCCGAATCAACCCGAGACCCGGGACTTTTCAATCAACCCACACACACACACTCAAGCCCCAAAGCCGGTCAGAATGGGAAAGTTTGTTTAGGGCACCGGACGACAAGCGAGTCTGTGTCATCAGGCGCTGCTAAAATCACAACGGATGTTTGTGTTGGATGGTTCCGAAAATTTATCTTGCACCATCGTGACAGTTCGTGAATTATGAAGCATGGCGGCTGCAACGGCAGCGCACGACACGGCCGGATCGTTTAGTAATGGGCCAAGGCTGGCCTAGTGCGCTAGTTGCTGCTCTGATGGGTGAACTGGTGCCTACCCAACCGAACTAACGATTCTACCAAGAGCTGAGTGTCGGAGTGCTTCACAAGATGGGCACAGTTTCTGGAAGATAGACACTGAACATACTAAGCCAGTAAATTCTAAGCAGGAGAAGCTTTTTAGCCGCCCTAAGGTTTGTTTGTTGGTTTTGCAAAATTACATGCATTTTATTCACTTCAGCTATGAAGTTGTATGATTTTATAATTTTAGATTGCATAGAGATCTTACGTCCAGAGGAAACATTTGGATATCGTTGACGCCACTGATGAAGGAAGGAACTAGGAAGGCTTTTCGATGCTGGCAATGATCCAAATTGCATCTTATTATCCAAAGAACTACTTTCGATATAACCTACAAATACTATTCACCCTTCAAATCGTGTCATAACCATCAGGAAAAGTTTCTGACGACCAGAACTGGAAGCTTCAGTTTGAGGGCAGCCTGCCAACACAAAATAGTTGAATACATAATTTCGCCAAACAAAAAGGGCTCGCTCTCAGCACTCTCCAAAATCCCTGAAACTACCTTTCAGTCTCTGTTGCCAAACATAAAGTTTGTGGTCCACAAACAACGACACCAGACTCCCCACTACTAGACCCGCACTACTTGTTATTCTTCTGTAAATCTTAAGGCTGTATAAGATAAAAAGCTACTACCAGAACGTCAACTACCTCACCAAATGCGAGCCCATTAAACGTTATCTAAATGCAATTTATGAACAGGAACAGTGACGTCGCTAAATCCGTACTTTGCGTTCCTCGCCCGGAACGAAATCCATATCCCAGATTCGGCTGGCTCAAAACCATACTCACACACACACACTTTCACCAACAAACATCGCGTTCTTGCAAAGTGAACTCATGTGCACACAGGGTTTCCTGATGTTCCGCCAGGAAAACAGGAAAAAAGCAGGACTTCAATATCGCTTCTTCGCTTCGCCACAACGGAGGCCGCAAAACGCAAACGAAAAAAGGCCTGGGACAACATACTCCGGGGGGAAGCAAAAAGTAAAACAAACCTTTTATGCAACGTTGAAATTTTATGAACTTTCCACTGTGAAGACTGCGTGAGCGTGCGTTTTTCAGTCAAGCTTTTTTTTACTGAGCTCTGTCTTGGGAAGATTTTTGCTTTCACGCATCATAAACGCAATCTGAATATTTCATGCAGTTCGCTCTGGGTTTTTTTCATCCTCCGGTTTGTTTCCTCCATTGCTGTCTGTTTCTGTAGTTTATTTGGAAGAGTTTTTGTTCGGAGGGGAGTTCACGCGCGCGAGTCGGTTTCTCGATGCCGTTCGGGGAAGCTGGAAACCGTGGCGTAACAAAACAATGATTTTAAAAAATGATCAAACGTAAATAAACGGTTTTACCTTTTTATATCGTTTTGCGGGATGCTTGACACATGCCAGAGGCGTCCCGCTTCTTGTGCTGGCATGAGCGCGAGCAGTATAAACTGCGTAGCTTTGATGTTGCATACGGTGCCGGATATGCATTTGACAGCGCGCCTGTTTTTGTGGTGGTGGGCAAAATCTTTCGAGACATTCACCCAAAACTTCACAAAACGGCCCCGTTTACGGGTACAAATAAAATTTTCAAAGTTGTAGGCTGGCAATGTTCATTATCGTACTGCTCGTTGTGAGGTTGTGAGGTTAAGCCGCAGCGGTTCTAGATCAAATACTTTACTTTAAGTACTGTGTTTCTCTGAATTGTTATATTTATTCTGTAAAGGGCACGAAACTGGATGGGTGCTCTGCTAAGTAATTTGTGTTTCAATTGAGAGGATTTTGCTACAACTTCCAAGCAAACCCCATCAAACGTCAGCCGTGCGTTCACTGTTCCATCACCGATAAGGAGCTAATTTCGGTCCATAATTCCATATTACTTTCCACGACTTACTTTGTCTCGAGGTGCCTCGATCTCTCCAATAGCGACTACCCTACGTCGTTCGAGCTGGAATTATTTCAGCCATTCAAACATTGTGATGGGCTGGAAAACTTCTCCCACCATGGCTTATTTTTTTCTTACTTGTCTGCATTAACCGGCTAATTCCCTACACCCCGAACACCGAGTGTCTCAGTGGCTCAGACCACTGTGAGACCGACGAACCTAAATCCCTTTTTGTTTCGTTCTACATAACTGTCTGATAAAAAAAGCGGGAATTCAAGCACCAAAGGATGAGATTGCTTTTGTGAGTGCGCAAAAATTGCGTCCACGCAACTCACTTGTGTTTTTCCCCCTATTAGAACTTGCTCCGAAGACTCAAATCAAAGTTTGCTGCCTTTTGTGAATTTTTCCTGTGAGCCGTTCGCACTCACCTAATGGTACGACCGAACCCTCGGGGTTTTTGAGGTTCCCTATTTTTAGCATTGTTTAATTTCAATCCAACCATTCCACCACGTGCCGACAGAGAGACTGGAGTAAGGGCCGCTTCATTCGCGTCCTGCCCGCGATAAGACTTGCGCCAACGAGGTCTGCCTGTGCTTCCCACAGGATACCCACCTTCGCTTGCTCAGACTCTGACTGCGTGTGTATTCGGTTGGAAATATCTCGCTTGAGCCTGCCACCTACCTAGCCCTCACACCTATCGGCGATGACGACGACGGTGTTGGGTGCTTGTGCCCAACGAACCAAAGATAAGTTTTTGTGGGATTTGCCAAAACCCGGAATGTAAAGGCGGGATCCTTTTTCTAGCACGTCTACTTCCGCCACGTGTCTATCGCTTCCATCTCCTGGACGGGATGCTCCTACCAAGAAAAGGACATACCACACTTACGATATCTTGCCTCGAATGGCAACAAACTCGGAATGTATGTGTTACGAGGCACTACAGTCAAGCCGGGAGCCAAACAGCAAAGGGTTTCCAGCTATATTCAATATTCCATGATAAATAAAATTGATAGTGGCGTCTGAGTGTTTCCGAACTGACTGACTTGACTGAATGGCGCTACTTGCACACACACACACACACACGCCCGAAACCTGACTGACGAAAAGCGCCTCGAACTGGGAAGTAGTTTTTCGCCCAACTCGTCCCAACATCCCAGCCCCGGTCGCCATATCCGGTCGCAAACTTTTCGTCCGGGTGAAGATGATAATTGCATTCCGGTTGTGAATGTTTCGCAATTTCTCACATTGTGCCACTCACAACTTAAGGTCTGCCATCTTCGCCTCACCTTTCACTTTCAATCCATACTCCAATACGTTCCTCCCATCCTCCCTCCGAATGACTTGGTACGTACATGTGCATTTGGCATCGTGTGAAGAAGGAACACATTTTATCAATATGGTAATAGTTGGTGCAAAAGTTGGTCACTTAACATAATTTCCATCATATCGTCGTGCGCTCTCCGGGTTTTCGGTCCGAAAGCGTCAGCGAAGGCTCAACGAAACCTTTCGCAACCGCAACGCATCACTTTTGGTGAGGGATTCATTTTCGAGCTTTCCGAACGTACGTACAGGAAATTATACAGTACAGCGCTGGGGGATAAACTGGGAAGAAAGTTTAGGTCGTTCTGTGGGACACTTTGGCAGTAAGCAAAGTAATGTAAGTGGAAGCAAATTTTACTGATGATAGCTTAGAAAGTGTAGGTCGCCGATTGTGGATAGGTGTAAAAGTTGGAAATGAGACCCGAAAGAGACTTCTTCAATTTGTTATGTCATATTTTAACAGTTGTTTTTACTAAAAACAGTGAATCATTTATAGACAGGTTTCAATAAGTTCTCAATCCTGTTTAACTTCAACGCCCCAACATTACCAAAATTGACAAGCAATTGAATCTGTTTGAGGCTCTCCTATTACTTCCGAACATTAGTACAATAAGAACCTATGAAATGATTAATGGAATAGAACGCTTGGGAATGGTAATATTCAAGAAGTGGTAATGAAACCTCAATATTTAATTAATTTGAATGAAATTGATTAAATCAAATTAAAATATTTTGTATAACAAAGATATGCATTTTCTCTCTCTCTCCATCTCTTCCCCTTCTATATCTTTATCTTTGTCATGGATTCTCATCAATATAGGCAGATCAAAGCATCACTATGAGTTTCATTAGCAGAATTTAGAGTTGTGCTTCAGAGGTACACTGAAAACATCTGCTTAGAATATTTAAATGTCTTCAAGGAATCAATCGCTTTTTCATGAAATATCGAAAAAAGACGCAACGTTCAAGCAATTACAATTTTCGTTGATATATATTGACGAAACAACTCTAAATATGGCCGCTCTACAGGTGGTTCCATCTGCATCATGGCAGATGCGGAAAATGTTGCATCGACTTAGACAACAACTCACAATGATCCTTCAACAATTTATTAAAATAATCAATAATAAGAAAATCCCTCGCATAAATGAGACCCATCTACCAATTCGCCAAAGACAATGGTTTTATCCTTTGATTCCACATCCCTATTATCCTTCTCCTCTAATCTCGTTCCATTGTGTTGTCTTTGGCTTAAGGGTTTTATGTAGTGCTACAAGTGACCCGTTGACGGAGCAACAGCATCCGGAGTCATCGAGGACAATGTCGTAAAACGGGAGACAAATTTATTAACTGCAACAGTGTTCTTAACCTCCGTCCAGCTTTGATAGAACGAGTTCGGTCTCGTTGGCGTTGGCATCGAAAGTGAACGGAGAGTCAATCCTCGTGAATAACGAAGTCGCTATTGTTGTTACAAAGTGGAACTCCCCGAAAATTTTTGAATTCGATACTGACCTTGTCAAGCTTGAGCTATGGCACTATTGGGCTGCTTGAAAAATACTGTACGCAGACAAATGTTTATGCTATCCAGACTGCTGTTTTATACTTGTTTGTATAAGCCCAGAGACGTTACAAGGAATGATGGATTCCGTTACTCCGTTACACACCCGAACCTCAGAATCAGCCTACCACCATTACATCACTAGACAGCAATAGACCCGGACCGAAACCTCGAATATTCTCCAAACTCAATTCAATCAACTCTAAAAATCCGGAAGAAAAGTCCTGTACAAGAATTCCGCAAACATCGTATTCAAGATGGTGCTAGACTCCATAATTGAAATATATATTATTATTAGAAATCATTCGCACATTTACTGTATAGTCTAATAGCTCAGCCCTTCGTTCGACATACAAAACATTTTAGTCAAAAATCACTCATGTGGTGTACTTCATCCAGTGTTAGGTCTGGAGCATTCAATCGCGTCATACATCCAATTCCATTTACTTATTCTCTTAATACCTTCCAACACTCTGCCATCGTTCTATGCCAGGGTTCTACCCAATATTATTACGAGTACGTGTAATAAACTTTCCTAACTACATACACCCCTCCCGTCTTTCATAAGGAAATGAGAAATTTCGAGTCAAGATTCATCGCACTTTCGGTTGCCATTTGTATGTATGCATCTGTGTGTGTGACTGTAGCTGACGTGCTTCATTCCATCCAACGCGCTTTGTTGTGCCTGAATTTCCCTTCCCGATGCTAAATTACCAAACACCGTAAAACCCTTACAAACGGAACCGAGCACACACACACACCCATCGAGCTCACTTCACGTTTTGTTGCTTAATCAAGTGAGACATGTTCCGGTGCTGTTGCTGCTCGGTGCCACATACGTGTGTCGTTTGTCATTCTATTTTATGTGGTACCCGCTGTAACGTCTGTACGTAACGCAGCATTTCCGACATGTACTAAAAGCTGATTCCACACCGAATCTGAAAGCTAGCATAGCGATCTGTTGCTGCCAGTTACCGTAACCCTTTCCACGGGAGACCATCGGTTTGCGCCGGAGAGCTTCCACCAGTGCCTGGGAGAAAGGATTTTGCAACAATTACGCAACCCTAAGGTCTGAAGGCGCCGTCAGCAAACACTTCCGTACGGGTCGGGAGCTTTCGGGAGACCTCATTACCTGCTACCAACGGGGTTAGATATTTTATTTTAATTACGTTCGGAAAAAAGGGAAGTGCGCCACAAGACAAAGACTCCTTAATTCCATTCTACATTTCCTGTACCACGGACGGGACATAGGTTTGCTTTTCGTACTGTGGTTTACGATGCTGGCGCGAGTATTTTACAACATGTTTTGTGAGCTTGGTACAGCTGCCTTCTTTATGCTTTTAAATAGCGTTTCGACACACAGTGAATGTAGCATGAATTTAATGTTTTTCCCTTAATTTTTCAGGTATTGAGGCAGATCTGTTCTACGTACGCGATGGTGCTGTCAACGATTATGCCATGAGCTTCGTTGTACCAATGAAGCCTGGCATCGATTTTTTACGCTTTTCCTGGCAAAGTCGCACCGCATATCCGGTAAGTAATGTATAAAATACGTATTTGTTTTTTTTATAAACAAACGAATATCAAAATCTTGATATCGCATCAACTAAAGATCCTAAAACGAAGATTAAAAGATCCTTACAAGATGAACAAAATCGACAATGGCTGTAGCAATCAACGATCTAGTTTCCGTTGAGCAGACAATTGACTGCGAATTCAAACAAATAGGGTATAGTTAAAGATTTATACAAAAAGTAATAGGAGATTAAGCGAAGAAGCTAAGTTGATGCAGATTTATAAAATTTTGTAAGAGTCCATGTAAGAAATCCAATATCTTTCCGCCTGTGTTGTTTGGTGCCATTCTCATGACATTGTCAGCCTCCCGGAGCCTTGCCAATCTAGTTCGCTGCACGATTGGGTGAGATCATGGTGCAGCTTCTACTCACATATTGTTCTTTCACACACATAGATAAAAAAAAATCGAACTGTGGATCCTCTTAGGAGAAATGTTGATAAGACGGTTTAGCAAGTTTTGGGCAGAGTTCAATGCTCAGAGGCGTATGAGAGTATTGATACTATATATGGTACTACACAGTCCCAGCGCGACAATTATTTGGACTGGAGAAGTTGTTTTCGGTCCGGGGGGAGGTCGGTTAGGCCGAGGCGACAGCGCTGCCGGTCTTCAAACGTCAGGATCCCATCCAGACCGCCTCCTCGTACGCAGGTTTGACTACTTTGCTACGAAGAAAATCAAGTCACAGATAGCCAGAAATGGCAGGCCGAAACCTTTCGAGGTTGTAGTGCCAAGAAAGAAGAAGAAGTAGTAGTTTTCAGTGCTGTCTTTCAACTTTTAATATAAAGGCTTTTAATATAAACGAGATGAGATCAACAATGATGCCACGATCATTTTGGTGTTCGTTTTGTTTATCTCCAGCCCGAGATTATGTGCTGCGTACTCGATCCGTTCGTAAGCCTCTGATATACTGAAGAACCTCAAACCAATCTATGTAATCAGCATAAGCCAGCCTCTGGATAGGACATGATTTCTGAAGCTTCTTTCTCCTGGTCTCGGATATCAAACCAAAAGTATTTCCAGAAAATTTAAGCATACTGTTTATTATCTGGAATTCCCTGCGCTTATTACTTGAAAATATGAATTTGCTAATTTTTTGCAAATCAGATGTTCGTAGCTCGACAATTGTACTGGAGCATTCATAATAAATTGTATAGTTCTTTAACTTATCTCTCTCTCGATCTCATCTTAGCCTAAAGATCTCTTGAGGTCATGTCTGCCATTTCTGGCTTAATGAACTTATTGTAACCACATAGTTGGATAGTCAGTCCTCACTATGGGCCAAAGGCCCAGATGAGATTTGAACCCCAATCCAGACTTTTTACTTAAAAGTTTTTTTATTAAATAAGTTTTAAATGATATGACGCTCAAGCATTATCCCAAGGTCCTTAAGAAATAGGTAATTAATAAGGCCCAATATGGTTTAAATAAAAGAAAACTATTTATTTTTTCATTCAAAATTCATGTAGAATTGAAAGAGAACAAGTGTTCAGGTAATTAAATTATAATATATAAAATATGTTTACTCATTTTACACAAAACATGTTACTTATACGACAAGTCAAAGTAAGAGCTGCCAATGTACATTATGCAACAAAAACACACACAAATTTGTCTATTCCTCGTACAGCATACACTTTCTATTCACCTCACTTGCAGTGCAATGATGTGCGATATGGGATGAAAATGCAGACAGCTTGCCGTATCGGCTTACCGAAACCATATCCCGTCCATGCAATCAAGCCCAATCGTTCGTGCTGCACCACAATTTTTGCGTTTCATCACGTTTATGATGTCTGATCGGAATATTCTCTGCTACTCACTTTTTTTGCTATCGAAAAGCTCCTCCAGCCCGAGCGTGTGTGTCAGTCAGTAGACACTACTTTTGTGCAAACAGGAGCGTGTACGCAGTGTAAACAATGGATACCGATTCTGCACCATTAAGCAGGAATTGCATCCGACTATTTAGATGGTGCCGGGCAACAAAAAAAAAAGAAAAGTACCGAGAACAGGTCTTACACTACATCCTTTGCGATAGCCATCGACGAGAGAAGAGATATGTTGCGGATAAAGCCGATGATGCCGATGATGCTGATGGCTGGGTTGGGTGCGGGTTTTGTTGGTCGTGGTTTGCTTGGCCATACATGCTTTTGGCGTTGATCCCAATCCCAAGCCGTGGTTTCGGCTCGTATCTTTTCCTCCAGTTTTTTCCGATAACGAACGGATGGAGGAATGGCAGCAGCACAAGGAAGTGTAACGCTGCATTACAATGAAGCTTTGCAAAGGGATTGGAAATTGAGCGAAAGCTTGGAAATCCTTCTTTTTTTTTTTGGAAGGGCATGTGGTCGTGCTTGTTTTTTCTTAACACGTACCGTACACGTAGCCGACCAAGGCTATCGTTTAAGAAAATCTTTTAAGGCGGAATATTAGCCTTTTTTCCTTCTTCTCTGCACGGTATTACCTCATGCCTTGGAAAACTTGGAATCATTCTCGGTTGTTTTCAACAGTCTTTTCCTTTAAACGCTATCACAATACGAGGCCTCAAAAAACGTTCAATCAAGATGGGTCTAATTTTTTTACAGCCCTCTCAAATGAGGTTTAGGTACGGTAAAGTGAAATTATTCCTCCTTCAATCAATAAAATTTCCATACTTTATTATTATCCCTGGGCAACAACAAAAAAAAACTATCGTAATTTTCCTCAGCTGTTACAAACGAAAGCGGACACGATGACATTCGTTTAGGTGCCGCACTCAAAAACACTGAATCGTTTTTTTTCTCGGAAAGTTTGAAAGGGACAGCCGGAAAATGCGGCCCACCCAGCCACGAACTGGGTCAACCTAATTTGCACTGCTAAAACCTCAACGGGAAGTTAAAGGAAAATTTAGCCATCATTAAGCCAACAAAACGCTTGCCTGTGTGGCTGGTTGATAAAGTCCTTAGACCCGAGAGGGCCACACCACCGCCCCAAAGTCGTGTTGTGCTGGTTAAGGACAATCCCTTCAACAATCGCCCCGATAAGGCAAACAAAACTTTGGGTGACAGTAATAGGAACCAGTGAAAAGCAGTCGCGGTAAAAAAAACTTTTCCTTCCGTGAAATGTTCTTTCGTTTCGCTTTCCTTTCCACTTGCTTAGCATGTCAATGGGCGTGGAAAATGAGGAGGAAGGAATGAGATTTTACAACACTTCCAACACGGATTGGTACGTGGGAATAAAGAAACGGAAGAAAAACACCCTTGTGTGGTTCATTTGAGCGTTTCTGGGTTTACATTTGTATTTGTTGTGTTGTGTGAGTGTTTGTTTTGTGAATTTTTTCTTTCAGTTTGCTTTGTGCTTACACCTTCCACTGGCAAGAGTTGGTCCGGGAACGAGTGTTCCATTAGTGTGCTGTAGCAATTTTCCGTTTATGCAAATGATTCGATGACAGTTTCGTGTCAGAGTTTTGGTAGTGGGTTTGTTTCACCCGGCACTGGCAAAGTTTTCGGTGGTAGAAACACGCGAGAATGAATAGATAGAACAACATTCTCAGCTGTTGTTGATTTTAAGTTGTTAAAAGAAAAGCTACTTAAAAGGGCTGTGCTACTAAACACGCTAAAACACGCATCGGATTAATCGGACAAATCTTTGCCGGTGGAGAAAAAATGGGAAGAGAAACAAATGTTTCCATTCTCATGAAGAAATGTACAGTGGATAACATAATTATATGAAGCAAAAAGGCCGTCCAGGCTGTCCTGGACGAATAAATAAATAATTGCATGAGCAATTTTTGTGGTTGCTGATAAAAAGTAATGAAATAAGTAAAATAATTAAAATAATATCAAGAACGCCATGTCCAGCAATTTTTTAAATGCTCAAAGTTTAACGTGAACAAAATGGTGCCAATTATTAATTTATAGAAACTCGAAAAAAGTATTGAAATATGTTGTTCAATACATAACATTCTTTCTGAGATCTATACATCTTCTAAAATTTGTTAAAATAAGTTTTAATTGTTGACTTTTGCAATTAGGCCTTTAATTCGTGAAGTTAGTATTAAGATTTATCCAAAATTTTGTAACGGGAATGTAAAATGTAATGCTGCATTTCTAATTCCTTTTTTTCGTGTAATGTGTCACTTGGATTGCGTTTCCATATCCGATTATCGCATTTCGTTGGTTGTTATTTCACATTAATGTACCTGTTTATATTGGTCGTTATTTAAACAGTTTTCTTCGTTTATTATTCTTGTTAATGATTTATTGTTTTTTGTTTCAACTTCTTTTATTGCCTTCTTATTCACAATTTAATCAATAGGCCGTAGACAAATGCAGTATGTTCCAGCCAAATTGAACAGTTTCTGAGGAAAAAAAGGAAAAACTTGGAACTAGCGAAAAATTTATAAAACTTTTTTAACGCTAGCTGGAACTTCTTTTGAAAATTCTTTTAACTTCAATAAACAAAATAGTCCAGAATAGTCCGGAAAATTCAACAGGAATGCATTGGTTGTATACAGCCCGATTTTTTTTAATAAATGTTCTTTTTTTCAAAACTTTCTCTCCAAAAAAACCCTCGTCGTAGATTTTTATCTCACTTTGATTCGTTGTTCAAGGAACACTTTGCGCAGCATTAAAAATGCCCCGATTCTATTGTTCGGCACGAATCATTACTTCTTCTTATTCTTCTTCTTTTTTCTAACAACCCCGTAACGTCATGCATGCCATTTCTGGCTTACTAGACTCAATGACACCACGTAGTTGGAACGGTCCGGGTTTAAATATATAAATAAATAAAAAGTTTTAAAAAAATATTTAAAATTACCTAGAACATCCTCACTGTTCGTCTTTTTAAGTATTTGGTTTGTGCACCAGAAGCAAGTGTTCCTACAGTTATGCTGTGCACTGTAGCCCTCTTTTGTTACCTGAAAGATCCTCAAAGAAAGTGCTTCAACCGGAAGATATGGTTCCCGCTTCGCAATGGACCAAGTGGATTAATTTAAATCAAGAACCAATTCTTTAGTGCAAACACTCAACCACACACAGGCACACATACAGACATACATATGAACATTAGAGGGGAAAAAATAGAGGCAACTTCCGTTTTCCGTTCGACAAATGGCCATAAATTTCAATTTCGTTCGATACGCTCCAAACTCCCACCTCGATCGGGTGCTGACCGGTCTGTATTGGTGGTATCGGAAGTCGGAAAATTCGGTATCCAACCAGGAAGAACGAACGAAAAAAAAAACGACACTTTGTGTGAAAACCCCAAAGTGCGGTTTGTTGGCCTTCCCTCCGGTCCGCACGATTGCCGGTGCCATTCGAAGCGGAAATTTAGAACCGTTCGACTGTGTGTGCTGTAAGCGGAACTCTGTTCGTTCAATAGATTCTCTTCCCCGGTGTTTTTTTCTTCTTTTTCTTCATGCTGACTGGACAGAACCTTCCAGCTCGACCATGCTCACAGTAACCCCTTTCATTCAACAGATGCTCAAGCCCGCCGAGTGGTCTAGCGGTGCGAAGTGTTTGGTGTATTTCCCATGTGCGTTCGCTGGGGAATGGCGTCCCCGGACGATCACCGGACATTCTTTATGTTCGAATGAAATGAAAATTTATCTCTCAATATAGCTTGGCCGGGCATCATTCAAAAGCCGGAAGCGGTATTACGTTCGCTTTTAGCCAGACCCCGTGAGGTGCGGTCTGGGAGGTTCTCGATTCCTGGCCCTAATAAATCTTTATAATACGAAAGCAGTCCGCAATTTTAAAGATGGTTGGTTGGATAATGCACCACCCTGGCAGCGGCTTATCATTGCACCATTCGGTTTTCATTAGCTTCTTCACCCAAAAAGGCTCCGAACAAAAAAAGGCGAACCTCTTATTAGAGGCTTTATTCTCTCGGCTAAAATCAGCGACGTATACTGTCGTGCTTTTAACTCCGATCGGCGCTCATTCTCATTCGCTGCCCTAATAAAATTACACGCAACACCATTAGGCACGGTTTACAACTTTCACCACGGCTAATGGACGGCTTCTTCCCATTCCTTCAAGTCATTCCCCAAAATAAAACCCCTTTTTCAAGGGGGGGATGAGTTTTCCGATGCGTCGTAGCCAGCTTTCAGCGAAAAAGTAAATTCCATAAAACTGACGGAACTAATAAAGTTATGCAGCAAGGCAGCCCCAGGTTTGTCACTGTGGAGGAAAAAAAACTCCTCAGGACGCAACTCGGAGAGCTGCGCAGGGAAAAACTGTTTTCCATACCATGGCCTAATGCAATCAAAGCGAGATCTCTCCATCTGACCTTGCTGTTCGGGCAGTGGAAAACCCGTGTCCAACCTCCAGCGGGCTCTTGTTTGATTTAATTTGTCACAAACCAAGCGACTTGAACTTTGAACAAGTCGACGAAATCTGCCCCGAAATAAACTCAATTAATCAGCGTCGAGTCGGGTCGGGTTTCGACTGGCGCTGCTAAAAGTCGCGTCCGATTCAACGTCGGTGGCATTACGCAGGACAAACACTGACTGGTTGGTTGGTTGAAAATTCAATCAAAAATACATCCCTGATTGGGATTCGGGCAACATTAGCCGATGGGAACGACTTCCTGATCCTTTTTTCTCTCGCTCTCTGTGGTTGAGAAAGGTTCAAAAGTATCAAAATGGTGGACAAATGAAATTATCCTCTCACAGGAAAGCAGGAAGCATGCTTTATGAAAATTGTAAATATTTTTTTGTTAATCAAATTTTAAAACGAAACTTCAATCAGCCAACGCAACTAAGTAGAAGTTGCATTAGTGTTTAAAACAAATATGCTCCACTCAAAGAACATTCTGCTACAAACATGTTACTCTCACTCTTTTGGGGCGCCAGCAAAGCGCAGGTTCAACGATGCCTTTACAAAACCACCCTACAGGCCGCCCTGTTGTGCGATTCAGACCGATTCAAAATTGCCAACTGCGCCGAACCAATATGCTTCGTGTAGGGACCGGCACCGGTGGGAGTGTGGGCTATTTGTTGCTTGCCCTTAATGCGATTACCGACGGTGCAGACGAGAATCAATTAGTTCTCTTTGTTGTTTTTAATTAGATTCCGAGAGTGTCAGACAGAGGCCCCGATTGTTTTATCGCCACCAAAACCTTGATGAGGAGGTGCGATGTGATGTGTGTGGTGTTGGGACAGGAAGGTTATGGTGCTGAAAGGTCTCTTGTACATGTGGATAGTGCAATGTAGTGATGGTCGTTCGGAATTGGAACTACCTCATTCCAATTCCATTCTGGGAATCGGTTTCGAGGCCGATTACTTTGCTGGAACTGGTTCTGATTTCGGGATCCGATTCCGATTCTAAAACCAATTCCGAACCGATTCCGATTCCGGAACCTGGCTGAAACTTGAAAGAAACTTGAATAATGAGTGAGGAAAAGCATCAATTATTAGTGTGAACAGTTTAAATAACGATTGAAATCGGAAATGATAAACAAACAACGTTTCGGAATAGATATCAATTCCGGAGCTGATTACGAAACTGATTCCGATTTCGAAACTGATTCTGAAACCAATTGCGGATCTTATTACCGGAATCGATTCTGGAACCGATTCCGATTCCGGGACCGATTCCTGAAACTTACTAATAATTGGAAGCAGCATGGATAATGAGTAACGAAAGGCATCCATTATCAGTGTAGATAGTTTAAATAACGATTGACGAACCGGTATTGATATTGGTTTCGGTATTGATACCGATTTCGGAATCGATTCCGAAACCGATTTCGACTACAAAACCGTTTCTGATTCTGGATCCGATTCCGAAACCAATTCCGGACCTACTTACCGGGTTCAATTTCGGAAAATTTGGATCCATCCTGAAACACATCCGACTAAAGGTTAATTTTGCCCATCACTAGTACACTGTCGATGTTGCATTTTGCTCGAGATGATCGAGATTTGCTACTAGTTGTTTAATTCTCTGTTACTTTTACATGATCTATTTTGAAAGCGGAGTCATTTTTCATGATGCTTCCTCTTTTTGTACTTCATTACAAGTAAGCTTCAGTGCGCACTTCATCAAATATGCAGATGCTTTGCTAATACAGACACGAAATATTTAATTGCCCTTTCGTGCACCAGTTCATCTAAAATGGTTCCACTTCATTAACCATCGGTCGACTCGGTCGGCGGAACAAAACTTTGGCTCAAAACTCAATCAAACTGGCGCTTCGCTCAAGATCAATCACCCGCCGAGCATACCGAGCGCCAGTCAGTGGGTCACGAAAATTTTAATTAAAAGCATCGTTACATACTTTTTCACCCGGTGTTGGTCGAAGTTTGGAGAGTTGCTGGGGCAAAACTGGCGATAAAGTTTTATGCCAGGCCGAGCACCCAGCAGCCATTCGCATCTTCGCTTGACTGGCATCAGCTCGTCGTCCCGTCTATCGCTTCATTAAGCTTTCGTCGCACTTTTTTCCCACTTTTTGTACACGATAAATCATTATCGGTAAATTTATTTCGTAGATCACCAATGCTGATTCAATATTGAATATTAATTTACTTCGGGCGGGTACGGTATTGCGTTGTTGGTGCTTTGCCCGACCGTGATGATTACTGTCCCGCTGAGCAGACACATCTTCTCGTTCGATTATCATCAATTAGGATGTTCCATTTAGAGAGCTGAACGAGACGAGAACGTGTAATTTGCAGCATTTCGCTTCTTCTTGACGCTTTTTCTTAACGCGTTCTCTTTAATCGTTGCTCGTCTTTCCCTTTTTTTGCAGCTTCCCTACACGATATCGGTCCACTACGATGACAACGAAGGTGCGGTACAGCATCCCGAGCTAGACATTCCGACCAGTGGCATTATCCCGCGGACGGTCGAAAGCTTCACCGTGCATGTGGTGTGCTGGGGAAATGTCACCAAGGAGGTACCGGTCGGCATTCATCTGCACGTCGAGGGACCGCCGAAGCATAATGACACGAAATTGATTATCAAGCGTAACAAAATTTGCATCAAAGGTGAGTGTGGAATGAAGGAGCTCTGAAGTGACAAAGAGTGATCGAATCGAATTATAATTAACGGAACATTTCTTTTATTTTATAACTTATTTTCTTCATTCAAATTGACCTTTTTTTGTTAAAGGTAAGAACGGTTTAGCTATTTGTAACACATTGTCTAACAAATTATCTACAAGTAGTAGCTCGATTATCGGGATCCAAAACGGTACCCAAATGTATGCAGACAAATGGAAATATGTTATTGCTGTCCTGTTTCCTTTCAAAAATCAATGGAGAACCGGAACTACGTCATTGCACAGTGGAAATGGTGCAACAAAAAAATGGAAAAAAGTTTATTTTATTTTCTCGGATTTTTTTTCGAAATAGATTATGCTCGTGGAGGCTTCAAGGCTAAATTTATTGTAGACAATCTAATATTTTTTATAACTTTTTTAAATAGTGCCTTTTCTATATGACGCCCCGTACATACTTGAGCAAACAAATTTTCGGGCTCCTAGTAGAAACATAAGGCCAGGACAATTGTTAGGTACAGAATTTAGATTGACTGAATAGTTTCTAAACATCCACCCTTAAAAATGGACACTGGTTTCTTATCGTTGAATAACTCAGTCGATCTCAACAATAGAATTAGCAACCTTAAAATAATTTCGCGCAATACGCATTGTGAAAAAAAAATCTGCTCTCTGGTTTTCTACTTTTTTTTTTGCTCTGAAGGTTTTTCATGGTTATTTCAATAGGATCGTTATGTAGGCCATAACAAAATTTAAATAAATAAATCAATCTGCAGCTCTTGACTAGTTTCAAGCACAAGGTATCAAATCTAAATTCCTCTTTATTTTAATAAACGACCAGTTGTTGTTTAAATTTTCCATTTGCACAATTAAAATGTATCATAATTGCAAAAAAGTACTCGCAGCTTTAGATGATAACTTTTGTTAAATGAAATTTTGATATTAAATTAACAAAGCAAAAGAAAATCGTATAAAATGAAAAGAACGAGCACAAGAAACAAATGTTCTATGGAACGTATTCGAGCTCGTTAACACACCTGTCACATCATTTAGTTAGTAAATAGTTTCATTTATTAATGTTATCATAATTTATTTTTGTTAAATTCTCGCAAAAACGATTTCTATTTACTACACATACTATAAATTAAAATTTATTAGTTTGTATCAGCATTTTAACCGAATAATTGTCATTTATAATAAAATTCGATACAAATTTTTGCTTCACATCCCCAACCGAGCCCATAGTGCCTTACCGTCACGCAAAGCCGTCCAAAATCGGTTGTACCCTTTTTTTCGTACCCCATTGTCCAATCCCGATTCGGATTCAATACCGTCGTGTGTCTGCTACCGGCCAATACACCGACCCAAATCTATCGAATGTTGATTGCATCATATTCATTCAACCCATCTTTTCCACCCAAAATTCTCGGTCCTCTATTTTTTTTTGCTCCCACTTTCCCGGGAGTTGATATCGCTTTTCAAATCGGCATGCGGCATAAAATGCAAATTGATGGCTTTCGATTCGAGGTATGGCTTTTTTCCCTCGGCATACCAGACCCTTTTTCTACGACTTCAGCACTGCTGTGACTGTGAACCGATTTAGAACTGATTATTTAGAATAAAATATTCACACATGCACGCACACAGACACACACACATGCACATCGTCAGGAATAAGGAAAACCATGTTGGGTTTCGATCGCCTTTTTTGGGTTATTTCTTGCATGATAACCAATTCATTTCGCAGTCAAAATAGATCGGGAAACTAATTTATTCCGATACCATTTGCGGAAGGAATATTTGACTCGGCAGCATCGCTGGCATAGGTTTATTTTTAATAAAAAGTCATTCGTTGTATATTATTTTAATTAAAAAACGCTTAAGCCAACATCGGCATACAACAGATAAATCCTGTCCAAAAGATTACACTATTTGTGTTGCGGTTCGTTGTATTAGTCTTAAGCAAACTTCCTGCTCGCCGGATTTGGCTAGCCTGCCAATATTTTCCTACATTTTCTCACCGTTGGAATGCGATAAATTTCAATTAATTCTCGAACGCTCGCTCGCTCGCTCCCCTATGCGGAACAAACAGAAACAAAGAAATTCTTAAACTTCCTTGCCCTAGTCACTATCGTACTGGCGTGCGCGCCGTCCAACATTAAACACACCCCAATCCCACGCGCCCTAACCACAACTAGGCCGTATTAATCGAGGTTTTCGCGCGAGTTTATTACGAGCAATAGCACTCCTTAAACCATCCTACCACACTGCCTAAATGAATGCTAGCAGCGCTCGTCGATAAAAAATAATGTTTGTTTTGTCGCTGCTTATCGGCAAAATGGTGTTTTCCGCAAAAAAAACCACAGTCCCTGGCAAACACCGAAACAAATGAGAATATAAATTCCACCGTAAAGTTCCATTACTTTTTGTGCGTTGGGAGCAGAACGAAGTATTTTCTAACTGCGTGTTTCAATCTATGTTAGTGACAAATTTTATAAACAAGTCTCGAAGCTGAACCAACCTTCTCCTGTGGGTATTTTATGATGTACTAAGGCGGCACTGCAACTGTGCCCTTACTGCGAAAGGTTAACAAACAAACATGTTTTCGTTCCACCGTTTTCTTACAGGTATGCACCCGGCAAGGAATCGTCTACCGGCGGCAGAGATCGCACCACAGCAAGGACCGGCCCTGTTGGGTGCGGCCGCCTGTGCCCTCGGGCTGGTGCTGGTAGTCGGGCTCATCGCCAGTGCCATGTACGTTCGGGCGCGTAAACAAATACGGCAGGATTCGTTACAGTAAGTGAAAGTGAATTAATGCACATTGGCGCTTGTTTGCAGTCGGAGTACGATATCAGTTGGAATGAGAAGACGAATGTGAAATAAATCTTATTTTTGGGTTTGTTTTATTAACCGATTGTAGATCTATTTGACATCTTTTTGAATCAATGACTCATACCAACAAGTTAGAGGAAAAAAATCTTTACTAAGCTAAACTTTAAAAAATTATAATTAAGTATGATTTTTAAGACTTAACCTTATGAATAAGAACTCCCATTCCCATTTTAAATAAATTAAAATGAATCCATGTTACAAGGGTTAAATCCCACGGTGCAATGTTTTTGCGGGATAGTAAAATATTGCAGTCCCGCAGTGGAAAGTTTCAATAATACAATGGATTTTTTTATATAAGTTGTAATTAAATTAATTATAATTTGGGTCGGTCCGGTGGCCGAGGCGATAACGGGCTGACTACTTTACCATTGGTAAAACTAAGTCACAGAAAGCCACGAATGGCAGTCCGAGACTTCTTGAGGTTGTAATGCCAAGGAAGAAGAAGAATTAAAGTAACATTTTCGTCCAATTTCTGCGTTAAGCACATGTAATCATGTGCCCAAGTGATCCAATCATATGTTTAAAGTTTTCAGTTTGACAGGTTCTAAAATTCGCAAAAACTTCAACAGCCGATTTCCTAATTTTCCTTGACTGAATGCAACAATCCACAGTTTGATTGCAACTTTCCACAATTCACGATGGTTTGGAAAACCAATAAATCTATAATTCTGAAAAAAAATTACATAAAAATACATAGCTTTGCTAGAGACAGAATGTAATTCATTATTACGAACATTCCTTGAACACACTCCATTGAATATTATTTACGTACTTGAACGAACATAGCTACTCACTCATTTCCTCGAATGAACTCCGAGTAATTGGTTTGCACATACTAATTTGCTATTTTTAATGCGACCATACCATTCCAAAGTTAATTTGACATTGATTACATGCGACACATGTTGCATAAATGAGACCTAGGAAAAAAAAAGGATTTTGATAAACTTCCAACCGAGATGCACACGCACCTTACTCGTCCACCTGCTTGCCGGCTGTATATTGGCCGGGTGCTTGCAGCTTTTCGAGCTGCATGTAATACTTTTAAACCATGTCCCACGTGTCTTTACTTTAATAACAGTGTTTTGCAATCTCATCCGACCAACGTGCTAATATCGGTCTTGTTTCTCGAAAAGAACATGCAACCCATCCCTAGTCATGTACCTTCCCCGGGCCCGGCAGACTCGACCGTACCGGACCGATGGTAACACATGTCTGAACATGTTCATTTTACCGTACTGTGGCAAAATGGACGAGCAATGGTGCCTGGTGGCCCACGTGTTTATGGTCTCTTTCTGTGTGTGCCTCCGTCTTGTCAACACCCCAAACGGGAGGCAACACAGATTTTTGAAACGCAAGACAGAGCACAGATAATCCCGTTTTCTGTTCCGAATCGGTCCCAGCCTGCGTCCGCCTCTGTCGCATCCATCCGCTGCCCTGATGCGCTTCAATGCACCGGGGAGACCGAAAAGGAACAGGGAATTTATGCTTCATCGATATTCGTGAGTGTGTGTTTTTTTAAACTCACTCCTTTCCGTTGCATCCATTTTGCATTTGGTCCAATGAGCCAAGGGAGATACGTAGGTCCTCCCATTGCAACTGGATCGATAGACAGTCTGTTTGTAAATATTTCCACTCGCTCTATCCCTATACATACAGAGAGAGAGCCCCTGGTGTGTCGGTGTCGATGTTGGCTGTATTATTAATGTCCCGTGTTTTTACGTTCTCCTCCCATGGTCTATTCTTTCCTTGTAGCACCAGCTTCACCACGGCGGCATACGGTAGCCATCAGAATGTTTTCATCCGGCTGGATCCCTTGGGACGCCCGCCCAGCGCTAACAGTGGTTCCTACGCAACGATAGCGAGCCTCAACAAATATCCTATCAGCGAGTCGAAAAAGTCGTGTAAGTGTCACTTTTGGGATGGAGTTTTTTTTCGTGCCTGCCTTTAACAAACCTCCCTGTTAAATTTACTTTAATTAAATGTTTCTAAGTTTCAAATTGATTCCTGGTCCAATCGCTGTCCGTAGTCAACGGCGCCCTATCCCTTGCCTGTACTATTTCCCCGAAAATAAAACCTTTTGCAATCATGGTCCTGCACTCACCCAACGTAAACATGAACCGTATCTAAAATGGATGCCCTATCCTCACACACCCTACCAACGCCCCACCCTCCCCCTCAAACCAATATCGCTGCTGCTCACCATGTTCGTTCTCTCCATTGCGCTTCCGGCGTCATTCACTTGCAGGGTTTCGCAGCACCCCTTCGCCATCGCCGTACGCGACAGCTCTTCTGCCCTTAGGGCAAAACGGAACCGGAACGGGGACGGAATCGGTTTACGCCAAGCCCGAATCGGTCTGTCCATCCCGGGTGTCCTACTACGCTTCATCCCAGCTAACACAGGTAAGAGCTGTCCATTTCACTCGACAAACATATCCGTGTGCTCGGTACAGCGGTCCTCAGGACTGTCGTTGACTTCCCTGCCGACCACCAATGACCACCACCGCACTCAACTGCCCCCGCCTGACGAGGGTTTTCGCGTGTTCTGATTTTCAACTCCATTCCAGCAACTTGAAGTGGTGGAGTTTTTCGTGCTCACTTGTTCCCTTACATGGCAGGCGATTTTGAATGTTTGTACAGGACGGTCTTTTCTTTTTTGATTTACTACCGGGCTTGCCAGTTGATATCGTTTATCGTCCATTCATAAAGTACGCATGGATCGCTGTTTTTCTTGTGCCGGGGGGAAGCGAGATACTTTTGGACATAAATACTCACCAAACACCTCTGGCTGTTTGGGATAGAGCTTGCTGTTCTGATTATAGAGGGAGAAGAAAGTGTTCCCTGACGATGTTTTTATGTGTGCTCGGTGGAAGATACACTAGAAGTGAGAAGTATAATTATACGTAAAATTATATTAAATGACAAATTGAACGAAATCGCAGAAAAGTGTATACTATACCACAAAATCTGCCAATTTTTAAAGCTTGTGGCTTGATTTTACATGTCGTATCTGAACAGTCAGTTTTGCGAACGAGGAGACGGTCAGGACGGTCAGGATTTGAGCTCCAGGCCTGCCGTGAGGAGTTCGGCGCTGCTAATGCCCTCATTAGGAAGCTCAGGATTTTTAAATAAATTGATTTTTATAGTTAAGAAAGGGGAACCACAGCTTTTCTTTTATAAGTCGCCGTATTTGCTCTTGCTCTAATCAGAAGCTATCACCGATCTGATCTCGCCTCGACGGCCGAACCCGATCTTTGGGCTGCCGCATCTCGTGCCATTCTACGAACACTACCTCAACGCAGTATGGCACTATGTGCCCACGAATGGTCATAACTATAAATTTAAAACATCACTCACATTTGAGATATATATTAATTTATATTGACACACAACTTGACTGAAAATGGTTCAAATCAATGATCGAGGGCCTTGCCTAGACAAGATCTTATTTTAGCGGTGATGTTGGCATCTATTGGAGTCAATGAAACCCGATCTTTCAATTCATGGTATGGCTCGAATATTAGCTCTCTATATTAGTTAAAGCCCTATAGCAAGAAATCTTACCATCTACGATAATATAACCTTTTATGTGAACAAGGCCTAAATATGTGTTTGAATAGTGATCGTATTGATTTGTTCGATGCGATACTTCCGATAAAATTTTTAATGTTTTTTATACATAAACAATTTTCGTTCATACACTCTCAATATGTATATTTTTTACGCTAACCAATTTGAAAAGATTCAAACAGTAATCACTCACGCTTATCGTTGCCAAACCAACCGGCTTGTGCAACCACAAGATCAAAGCACTGTCCCTCGATTACGTTCCATTGTTCGGTCGGAGGGGTGGGGGATGAAAATTATTTTTTCCCTTCAAAAATCAATAATGACCGTCTCATTATTCATAGCGTAAAAAATAATTTTCATCCTGTACCATCTTTCAACAATGCAGTGCCGCTTAGGCGACAAACTACAAACAACAAAGCCGACCGAAAAAGAAAAGCCCCAAAAAAGGAAAATCTTTTTCTTCCTTCATCCTTACTACGCTTCTTCGCGGATAAACGCAACGCAACGGGCAAGAGAATTCACCAAAAACACCTCAACCCACACAAAAGCCCGTCAAGCGTAACAGGCGTAAGGCGTATCGAAAATTTGTCACCGAATTGAAAATTAAGCAATTTGAATAGAAAGTAGGCAAAAATTTCCATTTTCACCCCTCGGTTAAAGTTCGGGAAAGCGTATCCAGCGTACCCATGCCACTCCACCCCTCTCTCGCCCGCAACATTTCAAAGTGATGGCAAATTTTCCATCAATACAAGGCACAAAAAAGCGGCTCAGAGCCAGAGAGCAGTGTCAATCAGCGTACCAGGTGGAAAGCAAACCGTCGTGGAATGTATGGGTAGAAACAGTGACGGGCAAAGTGAACGTTTTAGACGGTCGGTTTGAAGTTTGACATCACTTTAAATGGGACGGTTCTGTGTGATTAAATTTTCAAGCAATTTCAAATGAGATATTATCAAAATCGATTGGTGGATAGGCTTCCAAGGAGGAGTTAAGGCGTATCCTTAGCTTTGGAGAGGTTTGAACTTCATTTCTCTCTGTCTCTCTCTCTCTCTCTCTCTCTCTCTCTCTATTTTTTTCGATTAAACGTTTTCTTAGGTCTTGCTTGCCTTTTTTGGCTTACTACACTTGGTGATACTATTTAGTTGGATAGTCAGTCCTCACTTTGGGGAACGGTCCGGATGGGATTTGAACCGCGGTCCTGCTGTATGGAGACCTGTATGACCGGGCCGGTCAAGTACTTAATTTATATTAATTACTTGTAAAGAAGTTTTTATCAGACTTTCTCGCATCATACTTTAAAGAATTTCTAGAAACCATTCCAATTTTTCCAAGAAAGAAAACCCCCTATTATTGCAACAAACGAAAATCTACCCTCCCAGTGCACTAATAAGCGTTCCTCCAAGAAAGTCATCATAATAATTTGTAAAAAAAGAGCGAAAGAAGAAACAGAACTTCCTCAATAAAGCGAGCGAACAAAAATTGTTCCGCATCCATTACCACCCTACCAACGGGGTCCCTCTTGCACTGCCGGTGACATAAATTGAGTGGCGCAACGTGCAAACGGCTTCCTTCGCCGGGGGATGCCCGTGTGCCAGAGGTGTTAGTTAAAAATTAATAACAATAATGAGACTCTTTGTCGTCTCCCGAAAGATGAGACCAGTCATTTTTCACAAGAAATTCCCTCCGCTCCCTTGCCGGTCCGGCCTTCACTCCCCCGGTCACGGCACTCGGATCGGTTCTTTAGTCTTTATCCTTTTGAATTTCCGTTGCTTCGGGTTTTGGAGGAAATGGATGGGAAAATGATCCCTTGATACTGTGGGGGGGGGGGGGGGGGTTGAGAAGGAGAGAGGGAGGCACACTGCAGTATGGTCGGTGTTCGGTTTTAGCTTTCCATCGGCAAATACTAACACACAAGCGCCGCAACAAAAGCGAAACACAAACCAAAGCGCACCAAAAGGGGAAACATAACAAACTGGTGACACTTTTCGGGCTTCGCACAGGAAGCCACTGTTGGGGTTGGAGCGCACCACAAAAGGTTGCGGACAGTACGAAACAGCGGCCACAAAACATAAGCTAGCAGGCGGGCTGGCACACAATTTGTAACCGAAGATATTTCACTCTGTGTGTGTGTGTTCGCGTCAACTTGTGCGGTGTGCTTAAACAAAAGGCACACCCCACCAAATGTTGGCCCCGGCCATGGAAGAGGTGAGAAAATGATACATAAGTCTCCACACTAATCCCTGCGATGCGGTGAAAAGCGTGCGGCTTTTTTTGTTTTGGTTTTGGTTCCGGAGAAAAAGAAGGTGTAAGTGGGCTGGTTGGTGTCCCGGGTCGGTGGGAAAAGCTGAAGCAGTTTTCCTGAACGATTACGTTTACTTTTCGCACCTGCATCGGTAGTTATTATCAATTAGCTTTAGTTTGTTAAAAAGGGCACATTCATGGTGAGTGGTGGGCGAAAATAAGCTCCCAATGTACTCGGCTTAAACTCGATGAACATTCAGGCAGTTGGTTGGCAGTTGCTTAGGCAAATGTTCATTAATAATAGCACGGAACCGGATTGGGGTCCGTGTACAACACCTCATCAACTGCACAAACCCGGTATGGAATGTCACACCCCTCAGGCAAAAGTTTCGAGTTTTTGACACCGGGGCCATTATTAATACACACAGACACACGATAGCCTTTTCAAACATACTTCACATTCCATTCGATGTTGCCATGGCTTGCCTGCGTACACGCTAATGACAGCCCGAAGGAAAGTTTTGTTTACAGTCGGATGAAGAAGTTTCCTGAATCATAAAGGACACAAATACCGATCTCTAAAATAGTGTGACAAGTATGTTTCCAAGAGAGAGAGAGTGTGTGTTGAGTGTGTTTTAATGACATTTTCATCATTAATTTTGAATGCTCAGAAAAACCAACCTTCGGCTCGACAATAAAGGGGTAAAAACTCCATCCGTTAATCCTTCCGCCTGTCGCTGGTGGCGCCGGTGAAAAGAAAAACCCCAGGAACTTCGTTTCATCATTTTCCAGCACACCGTGTCCCTTATCGGTTGACCGGCGTTCGGTGTTGGCAGTGCAAGTGGGTGACAGTTTTTCCATGTCCGCCACCACACCTCTGCTCGAAACACAAAGACAGACTTGCTCAAACGCTGAAGAAGAAAGGTACAGCCCGGTACAGGAACCCGCTCGACCCGGGCACGGGAAATGAGATCCGGCAAAACCGCCGGCGCCTGACGGAAAGTGTCACAACCCCTTACTACCCCGGGGGAAGTAAAGGAAAGGGGGGAGGGGGGGAGGAAGGGTAGTCACCAATGGTGGTGTGGTTATGTTGCAGAAACCAAAAATCCATCCACCTAAACAACAGCAGCGGCAGCAGGTGCAAAAATATAACGGAGCGAGCGTACGAACTGATGACGGTTAAAATATGCTGCGGTGAAACTTGACTGCTTTGGGTGGAAAATTATGTACTTTAAAGAGTGTCGTGTGAGGCGTGTAGGGAGAGGGCGAGAAAAGGTGACGAAAGTACGGAAGGTTTCGTAAATAAATATCTTCCTGGAATCGTTCTTCCGCATGGATGAGGTGCGTGCGTAGATCAAAGAGGATGGGGTTTTTAATAAATGATCAAATAGATGTTTTTTGTAGATCTGCAGTGAGGGAAATAAGAATGGTCCTATTCTAAAACTATGTTAACAAACTACTATGAAACTTGGAACTTCTTTTTTTCTTAGCAAAACGACCAGGGGTGTCATACCGGTCATTTAATGGCTTGCTAGATTTATTGATACCACATTGGCTGGATAGTCAGTCCCCAATACGGAGAAACGGCCCAGATGGAATTTGAGCTTCGGTCCTGCCTTGTGAGCTCAGGCCCTGCTATCGCCTCAATAACCGGTATACCGGAGATATTTTAGATTTAAAATACTGAAGTCTTCTTTGCCGGTTAGCATTGAGAATACATTCTCCAGTGTTATGATCATTTGTCCATTCGATGTGAACAAAATATTGAATATTAAAACCTACATCGAAACTGTAAAGGAAATAGGAGAAAAGGAGGTTTAAATTGATATTTTTTTTATTCTTTAACTTAATTTTGAGCTCGATGCTCTCGCTATTCGTACAAGGACTGGATTAAAAAGCCTCGCAAGCCAAATCATTTTTGCTGACCGTATGTTTAACATGTCTACGATTGACATCTGGCTTTCATATTTATAAACGGTTATTGTTATCGTCCTTAGGGAATAAAAAATATATTTTCAACATATTTTGTAGCAAGTAAGGATCAAGGACTGTTAGCCTAGAGGTCGATGAATAACATAAGTCATGTCTAGCATTTGACGCTCGAATTTGAACTGTTAGATCAGAAATTGTATACAAACAGCCTCTGGTAGCAGCAGCAAAAACTTCAAGCTTCAAATGCAGGGCGCATTTTGCTACCTAACATAAAATAATCCGTCAGTTTGTGTGAGATGCATTGAACCATATCTCATATAAAGGTCTAAACTCTACATTGGAGCCGAGGCAAAAGCGGCGCCGGTCTCCAGCGGACCGAGGTTTAAATCCCTTCCAGATCGCCTCCCCGTACGCAGGGCTGGCTGTGGGTAAACAGAAGAAAGCCAGATATGGCAAGCCGAAACCTTTTTAGGTGGTATTGCCAAGCAAGAAGAAAAAGAAATCTATGTTATGCAGACCTTGGTGGGGATTGTGAAAGAAGAACGGGCTTCGGGAAAATGGCCTAGTTCAATTTAAAAAAGTCCTTTCCGACTATTCAACTTAACAAACACCTTGCAGTAGTGAAACCTTCCTTTTCACATAAAGCTTATATTTATTCTAATTAAACTACAATATTATATTGATTTTCAATAAATAATAATCATTAACTACGAATCCTTATTCTCAGCACAACCGAAGTTCTGACAAGAACACCTCCATAATTATATGAGGAATTCTAGCACTTCATGTTATATTTTCTTACATGACTTTCAATAGGAAACTGTATTATAAAGTAGAGATCTCTTTCTCTCTATCTCTCTCCTTCTTTACTCTTCCTCTCTAACGGTTTGAAAAAGTACCACTTGGCTAAAACATTCCTTTATCCACCGTTGTATAATTGATTGCAATGCATCCCCGGTCACGGTGAACTATTGATGCAATTAATCATCAACCTTTTATCGCTCGCCCCCTTGTCAACGCCACACCGGAAAATCCTTGCGAATCTTTACGCCTTCCTGCTGCCCAACTGCACCAGGGCCCAAACCTCCATCCACACAACGATCCCGTTTTTTTTCCTTGGCAACGTGCCAACCGATACCGGGGACTTGTTGAGCACGGTTCCAGCACGACAGTTGTAATCGTTGACGTTTTACACAATCCTCGGGCACACGGGCACTTTAGTGTTTGATCTCCGGTCCGGCTCTAACTAGCCACTCCATGGACCTGGCACGTTCCTGGCAGGTCACTTGTGCTACCGTGTCCACACCATACCAGATGGTCACTCGGAACGTTTATTTTCGATTTATTGCGCTCCCGGAGGACGGACGGTTGGCTGGCACACTGTGTGTGTTGTTAATACAGTGGTACTGACATGAAGTTCAATTTAAAATCCATTAAATGCTCGTTGTTTGTAAAGACAGTGCACATTTCACAAACGATCTTTCGTTAGGAATTTTCTTCGAATTTGATTAAATGTGTCTCTCGTTGTATGCTCGTGAAACAATTCTCAAAACACGAAGCCCTTTCTGTACGGAAAGCTCTTCCAGCTGCAGCTGGACAGTGGAACAGTGAAAATGGGGAAAATCCTAGCACCGCATTGTATCAATCATCTCTCTTCACCGCTGAATCATACACTGTAGTGACACAGTACGACAATTTTGCTGCAGTGTCTTGCAATATTTTCTTCCCTGCCTTCCTACCTCAACAATTTCAGCCCGCTCTGGTCGTGTAATGCTTGCTGCGCGAATGGAGGATTCGTTATTTTTCAGTACGGTAGATGATTTTTTCTCTTCTGTGGATCGCTGCTGGTCGCTTGTAGCGCCGAGTAGTATCCTCTTCCTGAAAGAATTTCCAAACAGCAATTCATTGCAACTCTTTTGCTTTGCTGGATTTGTGGGGTGTGTTGAAAAGTTTGATGGTGTGGATTTATTCTATAAAGTAAGCTACAATTTATAAGGTTAACTGCTAGCGCTATGCTCTCTTCTTGTAATAAATTGCAGGTTCAGATTTAAATGCTCTACAGAGTCTGTAGTACAAACCGACATATGCTTGCATCTCTTTAAAAAGACCCAAATCATCTTAAAAGAGCCGTAGGGTAAGAAATTGCACTCGTCTAAGATTTTTGAAGATCTTAATTAAATTGAATTTGCAAGTTGTTCATCGAGCAGAATTATTCAAAATCCTTAGTCCTTTCTATGAAAAACATCTTACTTATTGCGACAACAATTTTCCAACAATTTTCCAATTCCTCGATACAGCTCACGGTTTAGCGTCTTCGTCAATTCACTTTTCCGACACTCCATCTCAATTTGGGCCCACTAAGCCTCCTCTGTCCATGTGGACGGCCTAAAACGACTTTACGGGTTGGATCGTCCGTTGCCATTTTCATGACATGACCAGCCCACCGCAGCCTGGCGAGGCTTAGTCTGTGTACGAGACTCGTCGTAATAACTCCATTGCGCATTTCCTCCATTGGCGACTCAAATCTTCTTCTTCCTTGGTAATATAACCTCGAGATGTCTCGGCCTGCCATTTCTGGCTTTCTGTGACTTGATTTTACCCATGGTAAAGTAGTCAGCCCTGCGTACGAGGAGGCGTGGTCTGGACATGATTTGAACCCCGGTCCTGCCGTATGAAGACCGGCGCCGCTGTCGCCTTGACCACCGGACCGCTGCGACATACATCAGTCGTCAGTTATTATGAACTAAACCTACAGCTTATTCATATTATTCCGAAATAAATGAAATAAATGATTTTTTTTCGTGGAAAAATGACTGCGCTAGTCTGCAGACGGCAGGAGCGGAGATGAAATCCTATACGGAATCCCATCCATGTAGTGAGGAATGTCTATCCAACCATGAGGTATCAATTTGTCTAGTAATCTAGAAAAGAAAGGCAAGACATAAGAGGTCGTAAAGCCAATAAAAGAAGGGAGAGAGAAATAGTACTTGAGTCTATATAATCCTGCAAAATACCTTGATGATCATAAGATTCTGAGTTCTTCGATTTCAATATAAATTATTTTTCAACTCAATTTCGCTATGTTTTTAGTTAAAATATTTGTCAGCTTCTATAAACATGCATAAATATACAGCCAATGCATCCGACTCACCGTCCGAACTTTTCCATCCACCCAAAAGCACAATCCCCGTTGGCACCTCGCTAAGCTAAGTGCTGGGCACATTTCTTTTTTTCGCTACCGCCGATTTCAACAACGCACGGGTGTTGATGGATGGAAACCGGAGTTCAAACTGACAATAGAGTTTTCCCGCGATGCTCCTTCCCGGGGCTTTTGGTGCATTTCCTTTTGACCAGTGGCTTCTGCCATCCATTTATCAACCCGTACTCCGGCCACTGTCAGGATCTGGATTTGAGCGGTACTCTCGATGGAACGGTGCCGGTTACCGTTTTCTGCCGCATTTCGAATGAATACCCGCCCGGTTCATTGAAAGCGGGACGATGTTTTATTCAGCAACGTTCAGCTCGCCACTATCTTCCCGGGGTCTCGGGCTGATCCAACAAATCCGCGCAGCGCTTTGCTAACGAACCACGATTTTTCTACCACCAAAGGCAAAGAGCACACCCTCCAGCATCCAGCTGTTTTGTCGGGACAGGCTGTGTCTGCACACGAAATGGTTTGCAGTTCGCTCGAGGAGTTAGGTTAAGGCGGCTTTATCAATGCAATCGCCATTTTTCGCGAAAGAAAAAGCTCTCAATTATCGAGATGCTATCGTATTGGGCGATTAGTTAGCGTTGAAAGGCAGCTGCAATGGTCTTTAATGCTGACGCAACGGTTTTATGCGACGGTTCAAGGTTTACCGAAACGAAATGCTTTGTTCCGTTTGTGCTTGCGTTGTTAAAGATTCATAAAAGCTGTAGCCGAAAACTTAGACATCGAACTGTACAGGCTGGTTTTATTTAACTTAATTTGTAACTTTGAGTGGCTGGAGTGGCCTTTGCTATTAGGAAGAAATATTTATTAAATTGAGCCAGCCTCATTGATTCAAGCTTAAACCCTGATTCGTTCGGATTGACTTTAATCCCTTAATTCCGTCCTGAATCTTTATCGTCTTGGTCTCCTTGATTTCGCCCAAAAGCCTTTCAAAGTGCTAAACCAATCCAAGGCTTAATGAAAGTAATGCCTTGCGTCTTACAGGCGCTTCCCCACATTAACTCCACAACAACCGATTTGCTAAAGAGATAAACACACACACCGACTCCATCGTTGCTGGCTCATCCTCCACAGCCATCGCCCAGACAGCAACCGTATCGATTCTGTTAGCGAAGCTTTAGTTGGCTTATCAAATTTCTCTAATCATCAATGAAATGCCATAAACATGGAATCCCTTCCAATCTGCCCGATCGTTCCCCAATTCCAACGTGAAGACGCCACAAAAACAATTCGCCTCGGCAGGGCGTTCTGTGTTGAGCCTTCGCAACCTTCCATCTTGCGGTCCATCGGGTCCGGATTCTCAATGCCAAAGGATGTCCAACGACGTCCGCTCACTATTCGGTTCGGTTGTGCAATCGGGTCTGAAATTTCATTTTCCCACCTCGACTGCGACACACGACAAAAGTTGGTCTGTGCCGGATGCGTGTGAAATGTCTCCCCGGCACGCAATCCGAGTCGACCGTCACGGAGCCCATTCCGGTGTGCCCATAACAAGCAATGACAGTCGTTGACGCAAATAGGCAGCAAAAATGGGGCCTACCCATGCCTACCCGAAACGAGAAAAGGATTGTCTTGTGCGCTCTGGTGTGTGTCTCTGATGGTAGGAATCCTCCTTGGCAAAGGTGACCTGGGCGTGAAAACGACTTGACGTGTTCGTAATTGTGTCGTCCTTTGCTAGAGCACAGCCACGCGGAAGGCTACTCTGCTGCGTAAGGCCCAAGGAAAAGGCAGCCCACGTTTGCTGCTAAAACCCCAAAATCCCGCACCGTCAATAGTGCGAATAGTACGAGCGTGGGACCTTTTACTGCGGTGTTATTGTTCATTTGGATGAGATTTTCCACAAATCCTCCCGGGGAGCCTTGTGCTAGAGCATTTCGGACACATCGAGCGACCGGCACCCCGCAAACGCAGCAGCACACTAATGGCGTTCATGTACGCTTTTCGCAGGTCTACAGCCTATCGACGCCAGCGCGAAGCATCCACAGCAATGGCTCGAACCCGAAGGACAAGCTGAGACGGATTGCCGTGTCGCCGGGCACCATCATCTGCCAGCAGCTTGTGCAAGAGGGCACGTACGGCCGGATCTACAGCGGTATCCTACACCATCCGCTGGGTGAAACGCGTGACGTGCTGATCAAAACTGTGGTCGGTAAGTATGGGGAGATGTTATAGTCGCGGGATGAGGTGAAATGTTAGTTCACTAACAACGGCGGGCACTTTTTGAGCTGCGAAATGGCTAATATACTGTAAATTTGTTGGGATAGTCCCTTTGAGAAAAAAGTCAAATGGAAGTAAGTTTATCACAGACCACACTTACGTGACTTCCTAAGGAATGGTCGGATGAAAGAAAAAAGCATTATTCTACTTAAATAAACATTTTGTATATCTTTATGCAAACTTATGCTTTATATTTTACTTTTCACAAAATTTAACTTACATTTAAAAACAATAAATGTTAAGTGTAGTAAAGTTTAAAGATAATATTTGCGAAGTAGTGTTTAATTTGTGAACTAATGCCCAAAGCATTTACCCACAAAATTAGCCCCAAAATTAATTTTAAATTCACTTGATGTGCCCTATGCTCCTAAAGCTCCTATAAACTTTGATACATGTTTTGTTTTGAATATTTAATCTTTACAAACTGCCTTTTCTTCAATCTCCTCAATTTTTGACGGATTTTTACTTTCTTTCACTTTTCTTTGGCTCTACAACCTTGATAGGCCTTGTCCTGTCAATTCCTAATAATATGGTCGAATGCGCAATAAATTTGGTTTTATTCTTTAAAATTACTGACACTAATTCAACATGATATAGTATTAGCCTTACTATAGTCCTGATTACGGTTCTCTAACAGACAAACTCTCTAACAAACTTAATCAAACCATATATCGAACGGTATAATGGCTTCGAGTTATAGAAGTCAATCGCTCGTCAAGCTTTTGTTTTCGTCAAGTCGAGACAACCTTAGCTATATAAGTGATGATTTCGGTTCGAAGGTGTATAAAAATGTAAATAAAATCAATTGTAGGTCCAATCGATTTCATTTAAATCGTGGTTGATTGTACGATTAGAACACACATTCATCTAAGTTATATCAGAACTACGAACGCCACCAAAAAATGCTTTCGCGTTGGATCGAGAATTATACCTTTTGGGGCTAGAAGATTTATTAATTGCATACCAATATTTTTTTGTTACGACATTTACTCTGTATGAAAAAATAATTTAATAGTAAATAATTTAAAGATGAGTTCGTACATGACAGAGGTTCTCAAACTGGCTAATTCAACTCAAATACACTAGTGAAGGTTCGTTTATGTGATAGAAAAATTGTTCACACTCCAAACATTGTTTATTTAAACTAATCAAATTGTTTATGAGTTCATAGACACCTCATAGAAACCCTTCAAAAATGCTCTTTAATCCACAGGAAAACATTGCAAGACACCTTTTCCGTAGCTCTGGACAGATGGAATCAATATGCCAAAAAAGAGTTTTTTTTACGTTTGGAAATCGTTATGAGAACCTTAGAGTAAATCTTATGCTAAGTTCCTTTTTCTAACTCTCGGTACTGTCTAATTGGATAGCCAATTCGACAACCATAATACCGATTACGCGATATAGAGAGCTTTTGTCAAACAGTCGAGCATGGTAATAAGGACTTAGATAGCCTTTTAACCGATTCTTCTCTAGGATAAAATATAATATTAATGTAGTTTATTAACTCATTCTAAGCTATTTCAGTACATGAACTATTTAAAGAAGTGTGATGATATCATAATTTTCCATAAATTAAAGCTGTTCAACGAATTTTCGAATAGTTTAATTATCCAATGTTCTTTCTATTTAAATGTAACAGAATATCTTGACTTTTAACTAACATCCCAAAAGTAGTCAAATAAGGCACGAACTTCATAATGCTTCTTTTCCTTCCATCCATGTCGTTTCCCCCACCAGACGGTGCCTCGCTAAGCCAGGTGGCTTATCTGCTGTCGGAAGGATCCACCCTGTGCGGGATCTCCCACCCGAACATCCTGTTCCCGGTGGCGGCCGTAACCGAGCTGTCGGGGCCACCGAAAGTCGCCTATCCATTGGCAGCCAAAGGAAACCTCAAACTGTAAGTAAACTCTACCACATCATCCCATTGTACCCACTAACGAGAGATTTATATACTACCACGGCTACCGGGGACAATCGTGAATGCTATTCTCCCTCGTTCCTTGGTTGCCTGTTTGTCTCGCACACTTCTAGACGATGAAACAATACCAAAAGCTGGTTGTAGTAGCAACAAAAAACAAACACAACGCTAGATTTAAAAACACACTGCAACACCACGCGACTCGCATCCTGTTCCTGAATAAACATTACATGACAGCGGTTCTCCTTTTCGGAGCCGGTGTAGTCTTGGGCTCAATTTCAGGCTCCCACTATTTGGGACAAGATTCCCAAGCAAGCAAGAAAGTCTCGCCCAAGACGACTGTGTCCAAAGCAGGCGAAATTTTCCGTGCGATAGATGGTAAATAAAACCTGTACACGGGTCGTGTTTTTCCGGCTTTCGGTCCTGCTTTTCCTTCGCGATGCGAATGCGACAAACAAAATGTCACCCATTTCAGACTCTGTTTCCATGCTTTTTCCTTCGTCTAGGAAACTGTATTCACTTGTTTCCTGCTTTTTTGCTTCGCAAAAGAGTTTGCTTTTTTACAAAATTCCAATAAATGTAGCCAGGACTTGCTTTGGTCCCCGGTTCCCGCGTTTTCGACCCGATTGAACGGCAACACATTTATCAAACAGACATTAGCAAGCTAACCAACCTTTTTGCAGCGTGAAAGAAATCAAAGTGCTAAGGAGGCTTTTTGATGGGATAAAAGTTGGACCAAACAAAAAGTAAAGAACAAGGGTCGGCAAAAAAGAAATCACATTTTCCTCGGCGGTAAACGATGTGTTGCTCTGTTTTGCTCAGAACCAGTTTCCTTTTACATGCCACAGCATAATGCCACCCGATGGCAATGTTTGATGTAGGCTTTGTTTTGCGTGATTTCGAAAAAGAAATCTGAAGGGCAATCGAGCCTTTTCTACACCGTCGTCGTAAGTGAACCCTTTCAAAGGACATGTCTCAGATACGTGGAAAAAGGACTCTCGTTCGTACCGAAGTTCTTTTCGTGAGTCTGTTCTGAATGATTATTGAGCATATGAAACGATCACTTTCATTCGTTTTCATCATAGAAAAGCTGGAAAAAAGCAACGCCCTCCATCGCAGATCCTAACAAAACATGCAAAATCTTTTTCCCTAACCCAAACATATGCCTCCGGTGGGGCAGAGATAAAACTCCTGCGCACTCTCCCAGCTTTTTTTGTTCTATTGTCAATATTTAACCTCACAATTTTATCCTCTCCCATCGCAAAGTTGGATTATCCGGCCTTCCTAGTGCCTGCTGTCTCCGGTGAAACCTTCGACGAAACCTCAAAAGCAAATCACCATAAATTTAAAACCAATCTTCTGCCAATCTACCACACCCGAAGCTGACCGGCGTACTTGCTCTCCACTTTCAGCTACCTGCAAAGCTGCCGGGAGATCGGAATTCAAAATTCGCAGCTCAGCACCCGACAGCTGGTGGAGTTCGGTCTGCAAGTAGCCCGTGGCATATCGCACCTCCACTCGCTCGGCGTACTGCACAAGGACATCGCAACCAGGAACTGTGTGTAAGTGTGTGTGTGTGTGTGTGTGTGTTTGGAAGAGGGGCACAGTCACATAAACATCCCATCATCTGTAACTGATCTGTGCGCCGGGAATCAAATCTATCTGAACGCTGGAAAAAAAAACGGTTGGGAAGACTGACGTCCCAAAACAACATAACAACGTTTTTGGAAATCCCTCGAGAGGGGGACAGATTTTTATTTCCGTTCTTTTGCGTGAGTCTCTGAGGCTGAGCTTTAAAGGCCGTGTTGTTTAGTATCCGGGGAAAGCCTAACGCCGTTGCTAGGAGGAGAGTCGATGGGATTTGAGTGTGATGTGGTGCTCTCTCTCTAACCGAGCTTAAGTGGGATAGAAAAATCCGTTTTTAAGTTACTTCACTTTTTAAGACATGTTTTAAGGAGCAGTATTGACCAGCATTAATAATATTTCATGTGAAATTAAATGTTTGTTTCAAGCACATTGTACACCACATGCAGCTTGGCTAATCGTTTAAAAAGAAAAATTCATCCGCTTGTCTTCATTGCGTCATAACTTCAATATTCAGAGCAATGTTTGGATTCGATCGTGTAGTGACGGATTGTAGTAGAATCCGAATCCGAATGGATCCAATAATCAGAAGAAAATTTTACAGCCGTATATCGATCAAAATGAATCGGCCATCTTCACTATGCAGTTTTAAAATTCAGGACGTCGAAATACGGGTTCACGGAGGCAATTTTAAATTTCGTGAAAACGTCCAGTCGCTTTACGATAACTTATTGGCTGTCTGAACCTTGTAGTGTGGTGTGCGTTCGTGTTCCAATTTGCTACTGTTTATGCACTGGTCCGTTTAAATAATTCATTACACTAGTTCATTCGAAAGAGTTCATTTTTTTTAGTTCATTCTTCCAATGATTTGAATCTTGTTTTCTTTTTATACTAAAAGCTCCTAGTGTTGTCTAATGCTAATTAATTCAAATCCTTACACAATTTCAAATGACTTATTTCATGAAAAGTAAACATGAAAGGTACAAATTCACAAATTTTTAAGGAATTTTTAACATTATTGTTTTACGATGCTCATTTAAAAAAAAAGTTGATCGAATAAATCTTATTCTTTTCTATTTAATATTTTTATCGAATTAATATAGAAAAATTGTAGCTTGAAGATAAGAGGGACATAAATTAATTTAAATTGGAATTCAGAATGTTTCCCAAAAGACTCTACCAATATAACTGAATTACTTTGAAGCAAATCTTCGAAACAAAAGTAACTCCAAATCAACATAAATGACCATCGTTTCGAACAGCAAGGAATGATCCCGCAACGTTCAATTCCAGTAATAGCTCCGATTATTTCAACATCGAGCAACACTTAAGTATTGCTTTTTTAGCAACATAAATACGTCACGCAAGGACGTGTTTAAAGCGCTTTCCCTGCAAACCATCAAACCTCCCCGTCGTCCGTTGCTCATCTGCATGCAGATAATAGCACGTTAGGCTGTCATAAATTCGTAACAATACACACTAACAAGAAACCACAATTCATCCCTGAAAATGGCTCCGCTGGGAGTAGTCAGCAAGCGGCGTCAGGGATACTGCGTCAGGGACCAAAAAAAGAAACACCTAAAATCTGATCCATTTTCTTCCGTCTTTTCCATCTTTTCTCCCATTCCATCCATTTGCAAACGGTGAACGAAACGAAAAAAAAATCCCACTACCGCCAACAACAGCCTAGACGTTGAGCTGAACGTTCGTGTTTGTGATAATGCGCTGTCGCGTGACGTCTTCCCGAGCGACTACCACTGTCTGGGGGACAACGAGAACCGACCCATCAAGTGGATGGCACTGGAAACGCTCGAGAAGAAGTTCTTCACCGCATCCAGCGACATCTGGAGCCTTGGGGTGCTGCTCTGGGAGCTGGCAACGTTGGCCGCGATGCCATTCGAGGTAGGTAAAGATATCGAGTGGACGATAGGGTAGCAGTGTCCACCATACTACTCTACCAACATTACATCAATCACAATCCGCGTGCACCACCCGCGGGTTGTTGGTCCGGTGTGGTGGCCACATTAAAATATTATATTTACTCATCGGGAATTGTGTAAGCACAGCTCGCGCAAACATACACTCCGTGACACTAATGGTGCAGGCTTGTCTCTGTTTATTTATGATTTCGTCACTTGCAAACAGAAGACGCTAGAGAAGGACCGGGCGCATACAGGCACACACACACACATACAGACCACCGACACAAGCACTCGAAATGACACACCGTAAGAGTTCCGAGTTGTACCCGGGACACCCTTCAAGTTCGCCCCATTATCACTAATGGCGGACGGTGTTGACCTACATATTGCCGATCGGGACGTGGACCGTTCGTCGAGTGCGCTGTAATTTTGCTGCTGAACCTCACGCACCACACCACATTCACCCATCCCTCGGTCACATGGTCTTGCGAGGAACTCCCAAAAACTGACCGGCCGGAATAATATCAAGGTTTCCTAAAAGCGCCATCGAGATATTCAGAAATATTGGATAAAGTAAACAAGACGCCGGACGATAAATTTCCCCTGGGGGAGACATGGGGGGAAGGGACGCAGAGGAGTGGTGAGCTTGGGCCGTGTCGCCTATCGTCAGCTCCATTTTCAATTCCATCAGCACCACAGCTGGTAGCGCTCGTATGTGTGTGTGTGTGTGTGTGTGTTTTTTTACTATTCCCGCGTAATAGCCTTGAGTGCTACAGGATTTTCGAACATACCACACAAGGACATTAGAGCGTGAGGCCGTCCGAGACCGTGCAGCCATTAGATTGATTATGAATTAATAATAAATAACAGTCAATTAATTAAATTGATTCTTTCCGCGGTTTTGTTCCACCGTACGACCATGCCAATTTCCTCTTGTATCCTTGTAACAATTTCCCTTTCGAGATTTTCCTCCTTCTCTCGAGGGCACCCTCTGGCCAAACGACCAGCGGGCGAGGTAATAACACTTTAAGCGCAACAATAATCATAATCATTGGCACCGTTTCCGTCGCGCTGGCATCTTTCTTGCGATTGCATCGGTCGTCCTTGTGCTGTGTGTCGACGGGAATGCGAGTCCCGGCCCGTTTCGCTCATAAATTCGACTAATCGTTCCCAATTCTTCATGTGCATCTGGGACGTTTATGAAACCTACAGTTTGGGTTCCTGCAAAGGGCAGTTTTACAACAGGGAGAAGTAATTCCTTATACACTGCTCATTTTATTTACTAAAGCCTTAACGTCTGCAATAACATTACACTGCGTCCAGTTTCTGTAGTGCCACCTTTATATTTAAGAAGTATATTTGCCGATTTTTTTTAATTCTATTTTAGTATCGTGAAGTTATCGTGCAGACATCACGAAACTGAAGAAATTAAAAGAAAAATATTGTCCATGGTATTAAACGTCAAGCATCATTTCCTTGTACCCTATTAAAAATGAAGGCAGCTTTTTCCTTTTTTCCGAATTCCCTACGCATTTTTTATTCCCTCGACCAGATTTAAAATAACCGAGATTCTGCCATTAAGAACTTGGAAGTATGGTGCGATTCTGGCGTTATCATGTAGCACCACATTAACTCCAGCAGACAGCAAAGTTCGCAGATCTTGCGGGACACTTAGTATGTTGTAATTTGTTGTCTTCGTTAGCTGCTAAACAGGTGCTACGCTGCCATTCCATCGTCAAGGATCTATATCTATGGCTGTTGCGAGTCCGCAAGCGGTTCTTTTAGTACATTTTACTTTATGTTACAATGATCATATGAATCTGGAGCCACTCATAATTCGTCCGCTTATCCGATGGATCAGGATAAGACATCATCAAACAGGAAGACATCGGGAAAAACAGAGATCCCTCACTAGGTTTTCTTGCTCCTTCGACTTCTTCTTTGGTTCTACAACTCTTGCTGGGACATCTTGACCCTTTATTTATAGTTTTTAACTTGATTTTGTGCATAAATGAATAGTCAACCCATCATTCGAGGAGATGTTCTAGAAGGGAATTGTTACCCAGTAATCTTCTTCTTGGCTCAAGGACCTCCTAAGATCATGCTGGCCTACTAGATTTGATAATACTACGTAGTTTGATAGGCAGTCTCCACTATGGGGGACTTGTTCCGGATGGGATTTGATCCCCGGGCTTGGCTTGTGCAGACCACACCGCGTTTTTACTTGGTTTCTTCTTCTTCCCTGACACTACAACCTCAAGAGGTCTCGGCCTGCCATTTCTGGCTTTCTGTGACTTAATTTTACCCGTAGAAAAGTAGTCAGCCTTTCGTACGGGGAGGCGGTCTGAATGGGATTTGAACCCCGGCCCTGCCGTGTGAAGACGTGCGCCGCTGTCGCCTCGGCCACCGGACCGCCCCGTCTTTATAAAGCACTTTCCGGTAAAACTTCATTTTATAACTCCCTTTTCCAAAAACTTTTTCTTGCGGTTTTAAAATTTTAATGTCTGTGTAATTAGTATTATCCTTTTCTTGTCTTTTATAATAATATATGGATAGCGCTAGAACATTCTTAGTCTGCTGGTTTAATATCAAAATAAATTTCTTTACACATTGACGTGGCTCTATAGAATCTAGTCGCAGTGTAACGTCTTCCTCCTTCTACTACAGGAATTATCCTTCTTCAGCTCTACTGTTTCACAGATGTTGCGGTAATAGCCATCGGGAGTTTTTATCATGTTTTCGCTCCCTCTCTCTCCCAGACACACACACACTATGTTTCTCTCTTTTTCTCTTTGTTTTTACCAGCGTTTTGTTTTCCCTTTCATTCCTGCAAAAAAAGTTAAGAAAACATTGAGGAAAAACAAATTTTTCAACAAACTCACAACAAAACGCACCAAACCCCATCCCAATCGCTGTTGTTGTTGGTGCTTCCGTGTCCCGTCAAATCATTCCCTACATTACGCAGCTCATTACATGAAAGAATTCGTACCATTTCCTTCCTCCCCTCCCGCCACAGCCCACATTTCCAGCACGGGGAAAAACTCGGGTGGCCAAAAATATTTAGGCCAGGCAATAATGTATCTGGCCCGTGCGTCCGGCATTCCGGGGCCAAGCTATTTGAGCCATTACGAGCATCCTTCGGGGTTTTGCTCGCACTTATGAGTTTGTTCTTCATGATCTTCCCCCACGGCCAGCGTAAGCATAATTGCGAAAACATCCCCCTGTCCCCGGTGGTGGTCACTCCTTTCTTCTTTGATCATGGTACGGAACGGATGCCTCGCATGAACAGCGGATGCACCCCATTGAACGCAAGCCATAGCAAATGTGACGCACTTTTTCTGCCCCTTGTCCGCTTGTCGGGTGTTGTTTCCTCATTCATTTTCTTCTCATTCTACTTCGGCCAAGCGGTGTGATATTAGATTTCTTTCCCTACTTTTTCACTCTCTCTCACTCGCAGTCCGCCATTGCAGACGGGCCGGGACTAAATTATTTCATTGTCTTTGATCCCTTTTCCCCGGGTTTCCCCGAGTTTCCTAGCCTGCTCGGTTCCATCCTTTCGTAACAGTAATGTTCACCCCTTTTTTGTCGTTGTTCTTCACCGCCGTCCGCACATTGGTCGCTGTCCGGACGACCCTTACGAGAGTTTTATTTGCTTTTCACACTCACTTAACGCATCCCCGTTATGGATGGATTGTCCCTTAATATCCTTCCACCTCTCCCATTCGACTGCCCGGTTCTCTCCCATATTGGCGAGATTTTTCCTTTCCAGGAATATACGGGAGGGCAAAACTCGATCAGCGCACAATCTGCCAAGCTTGCTAGTGGGAAATGTGGCACTGTTGGATTACGCTTAATGCGTTGCGTTTACTGTACTTTACGTGTGATTCGTTCGTTTCTCTTTCTTCTTTGCAGGAGGTGGACTGTTTCGAATTATCGGCTTACCTGCGGGATGGCTATCGGTTAGCACAACCGGTCAACTGTCCGGATGAGTTGTAAGTATCTTTTCTCATTTACGGTGACACTTTGCTTTGGGGTTGCCTTTGCCGCCCGATTCCAGGACAGGAGAGCCTGATTAAATTATGGATATATTGGACCGGATAAGCTTTAATTGAGGTTGATTACGTGAATGACCTAGCTCAATATGATTGGAGGGTGTTTTTGCACGGAATTAAGTAATTGCACTTCTTACGGATTTTAGAATGCTGTTTTGAACGTAATGTTATCAAGCTCACTCTTTTTATAATTTATATTATTTGAAGGTTAATGTATTCCACAATATTTTAAGCTTTTAAAGAAGTTTTTCATTATTTATTATTTCATAGCTAACATACTCACTGAACAACTGTTAATTTATTCATTTACTTATTTAGTTTCGTATTTCTTAGATTACTTAGCAGTTTTAATTTAAGCTCAAATAAGGCGATTGTTGCGTAAATCAACAAACCCAGAGAGACCCACATTAGCATCATCAGATGGGACCCACATCAGCCACATCAGCCTACGCCGGGGACCGTCTTCAGGTATTGTTACCGGCTAGGCTATTACTTCAGAAATGAAAGGTGTAAACAGTTGTATCTCTCGAAGTAAGGTGCCTATTTGGTTGAGGTAGTTTAGTGTCCTATCTGAACAATCACTACTGGATACAGAAAGAGGTAACGATACCCTTCTACCATCCAACGCTAAAGCTTCTTACAGACCTGTAAGAATGACAATCACTAACATCACATGGCAGATGAATTTAAATAGGCGAATGAGGTCTAAAAGACCCAAAGCCTCTATAAATAAAAGAAATAAAAAACATATCAGGTGAAGGCACAACGACAACTCTCAGGACTTTTTGCAACCATCAAGGGCTAAAGAAATGGGTTGGCCTCTCTTACCTTCAATCTGGCGTCAGAGGGACCCATGCCCCAACTCATGGGTGGAAACTTTGGGAATTTTCTTTTATAAGCCGATCCAAACCCTGGCATACACTGATGACTTAGACTTCATTGGTTTGGACTCTGCTATGGATCAGATACTAACCTAAGGATCGAGCAGGCGGCACTATACCTCAGAGGTTAATGTCGCTTCAGCTCCAGTAATCTTCTTCTTCTTCTTCTTCTTTGGCCTTACGACCTCTTAAGGTCATGCCTGCTATTTTTGGCATACTAGACTCAATGATACCACGAAGATGAATAGTTAGTCCTCAGTACGGGGGAACATTCTGGATGAAATTTGAACCCCGATCCTGCCGTATGAAGACCGGCACAGTTGTCGCCTCACCACCGGGTCGCCGGTAATAAATGGCCTTATTTTGTTGTATACCGAATTCTGGTTGTCTTTGCATAAGAATTACTAAGACTTAATCAAAAATATTTAATCATCATTCATCATTGATCTTCGGTCCGTTACTTTATGAATAATAGTTTTAAACTGAAGCTTTAACAAGGAAAACAATTAGGAACAAACACGTGACACTAAAAACCTTGGTTTGGGTCTAACCGAAATCACGACAGCAAACAAAAATAAAATTTTTAAACCCCTTTTTAAAAATCCTCTATTATTACCGCACGTGGCACCCCTTCTCGCGCCTTCCAAATTCTACGCTACACAGCAGAGTCATTCATCACGTTCGGATGGTTTTAGAGTCGTAAAAATTCAATACCATTTCTAAGCGAACGATTCGCCCCTAAAAATTGCTCATCAGCAGAGTCAGTAAATTAATTCCACTACCCGTGCTTCTTTCTGTGCTACCTAACCATCAATTTCGCACCGCCACGTCGGTGCTGCCTATAATAAAATCGCTAACAACACATCGTAAAAAGTTTATCCTTCATCAACAGCGGCTCCACATATCCGCTCTGCTGGAAATTGGCAGTCTGCTCCTATTTCCCCCTCATCCGAACACATTATTTGATTCACGCACATGAGCCTTCGTTCTAATCGTTGCCCGCTTCCGGTGTGCAGAAAAAGCGGATGCGCATCTTTAACATGCTTAAGCTCGTTTAAAATGGGTCGGTTTTGCAAAATATGCTTTCAGTGCCGTAGGCAATTTGGTGGAAAAAATTACTTTGCGAGGAAACAATGATTGCCGGATGATGTTGGCTCAGTACAACGAAACAAAGCAGAAAAAAGGCGTCGTGCCAAAATGATCAAATTACTGTCGTTAAACACTAGCGCAAAGATCATCTAGACGCTGGCAGACGAACACATAATACTGATTTTTGCATCCCTGGTCATGGAAAACGTTATGAAACACAGTAAACGGAGCAAAAGCACCAGACATTGTTCTGGCGAAAAATTTGCACGATTGTGTACACCCCGTAACGGCTGTAAAGTTGCACTTTATGTCACTTCCATAAAACGTACCAACCAAGGCATGATCATAAAGATGCTGCTCTCACACACATACAACTACATACTGAAGTGTTGGCCTGGTGGCAGAAGAGCCCTTCGAGGTGTTTATGAATAAAATTACCTCTGGCGATGCTGATAATTGCTCCGGCAGCATATGGCAAGTGGCGTGAAGCTATCAAGTTACTGTGCCCGTGCCGGAAGGAACATTTATTTCCTTTTTTCGCTAAATGTGTGATAGTGGGTAATCGGTTCAATTTGCTGTAAGAAGATAATCATTTACACACAGTGATGGATATTTTTGCGTGAGGTGGGATCGAAAAGCAACATAACAATATTTTTTTAGATATTTGTTTGAATATTTACGTCAAATATTTTTCTATTAGAGTACACCATTAGGTAATTAAATTCATGTACATTGGTTGAAAAACTTTTTTTTTTATTCATAAAGAACGGCCTTTATGAATCTTTAAGAACTAGCCGTATTGCTAGTTGAAAAACTTATTAACATGGATAAATTAAATCATAAGCAATACGTCTAGGCCGCCCCTCCCGAAATAAAAAAAAAAATTAAAAATTAGATTAGGTTGGTAAGTTTTGTTAAAACAAAACATCGTTAGACTTCCCCAAACTTTTAATAAATAAAAAAAATCTAATTAAACTAATCCAGATACGAATTTAGATATTGAAATGCTCGAGTTTACGAAAATCTAATCAGATCTAAATCTAAAAGTCAGTTAAACTCACGGGTTGCAGCCTGTCAAGAAATCTTAACTGTTGAGTTATCCATTTGATGTGTCAATGTCAATGTGAAAATGGAGTATATTATATCTGATTTAAGCTTGTTAACTGGTTTGTTTATATCTACTTGCAAGTAATGCTGTAGAACATTCAGGTTGTTTTACACTCCAAATTTGTAAAAACCTATGCTTGTTGTTTTGTGTCATATCGTGCTTCTGCTTGATCTATACTTATACTGATGTGTCATAACAATGGTTATGAGTGAAGTAGATCAAGTATATCTAGTGAAAAAAAATAAATGGTGTGTTTTGACCTCAGAAGGTCTCACCCTACCATTTCTGGCTTCCTGTGACTTGACTTTACGTGTAGCTGGAAAGACATTCCTGTGTACGGGGAGGCTGTCTGGATGGGTGTTGAACCCCGGTCCTGCCGTGTAGTAGGAAGTCGGACACTTCGCTTTACTAGGAATTTTCGTATGATACGTACATATGTTGGCAAAGTTCAAGCTAGAATGTATCACTACTTTTAGTAACAACTGGTCATTTTGATTAACTAGTATGTTTTAACGATGCCGAAGCAAACAACTGTAGAAGTAAAACAAAAATTATGATGGAAAAAGGAAATTTTTATGATGAATAAGGGCAAAATGGTTAGATAAATTAGTAAAATTACAAAAAAGTCAAATTTACAATCTACAATATCATCAAATTATTCAAAAAATAGGGTAGAATTGTTAATAAAAAGCCTCATCATGAATCTACACGAAGGCGTCGCAAAGTTGAAGACAATCAAACAATCAAGTGTCCGATTTTGAATATCCACCACTGCAGGTGGCTAGTATAATAAAACAACTCTAGCATAATGGTCCTAAGGGTTAAAAGTTAAGAAAGTCCCCAAAAAACCAAACGTGATAAAGCTGAGTCAGGTAAAATTTCCTAATAACCCGTTTCTTTGGAACAGGAAGCATGCCAGGCAAGCTAATGTCTCTGAAAAATCTATGACGAACATCATCAAGTAATCAATTTGTTGAGGGAAGATCAATGGACGATCCTGATCTCCGTCGGAAAACTGTTCAGTATCGATGGTGTCCCTAGTAGCAACTCAGCTAACTTCATTTCATGAGACAAATTTAAAGAAGCTCCGAAAAAATGAGCATCCAAGTGAAACATATTGCCAGAGTCACAATTTTGACTAGATGGCATCTAAAAATTTGGCCTATTTTTATTGACGTTAGTAGATGCTTCCCCTGGTGAATGCCATCCACACTGGCGTTTGCGTATACCAAAAACAAGAGGGAGATCGAAGAGATTAAGATTGGTCGTCAAATTGAACCGTAAGAGGGTATCAGTTATGAGTAAAACATGAAGTTTTGACCCAAAATGTCAGTTAATGTGTAACCGAATATTGAGTCCAAGACAACTACAGTATTTACAATCAATTATCTCATTTTTCAACAGATTTCGCTTCATCACTTCACTCTGACCGGGCAACTTTTTAAATCACCCTCATAGTTGTCATCATCGGTTAGCTAAATATTTACCCTCCACAAAACAGCCTCAAGGCAAGTGTCCTTTTCGGGAGTGTCCCGCTATTATTATTTCAACCCCATCAGCATCTCCTCGGGCAGTTTGCCTTGAGGACTGCTTCTCACTGGCGGGTGTTTTTGTAATGCAAAAAATCATTTACATACCGTTCCGCCTCGCCTGTCGACCATTCCGGTGGTTGCGCACCCATGGGCACTTAAACCAAACGACTGCATTCTTGTGTGCCCGTGTTGTTGCTGTCAAAACATCCTGCCCAATAGCGTCCACGCGCTTAATGCAGACACAAAACACAACTGCACAACTTCCCAGCCCATTATCAGACCAACCGCCGCGCGGTAGAACATTTGTCGTTCTATCGCGATGCAACGTGCCTTGGCCGTGTCGAGCCAGCTTCACTATCACAAGATCTGCGCACTTGCATCGCTGTTCTTATGCTTCCCTTTTTTGTCTTCCGATCTAGCTACTTTGGATGCGAAAGCAGCGAGAAGCACCCAAAAAACCATCTCTGGTGGAATTTAAAGCTCATTTATTCCACACAGCTTCGCCCATTATTGGTGAATCGGTGTGAATGCCATCTTAAACCAGTTTTCTCCCGTGCAGCAACGATCATGACTGCGAGGAAAACTCGCGACTCCGGGTTGGCGTAGTTTTTGATGTGCTGGTTTTTCTCCCTCATCATCAGGACGCGCGATGTAAAACAACAACCAACGTTCATGCAAAATAAAGCGCCATTAAGTGTAGCGAAAGCACCAACTACCAAAGTCTTGCCTTGGGACGGTTGTAGCGTTCCGGTGGAAGAAAAACCCCCAGCTCTATTACACCAAACCGTGAATACGCGGCCATGTTTGCGACAAGCGGCTACACTGGCTACAAAAATCGTTGCCGGAAGCATAAATCCAAATGCTCTGCATCCGTGCACTGCACGGCTAATGGAGTTGAATAATTCAACTTTTTTAAATAAAGACACCAACCACCCAACGCACCAAACAAACAGAAGCAAAACCAGCAAAGCGCCCGTTCAAATGCACGAGGGGCACGCGAAAGCCACCCATACCGATCCGTACCGACGATGTAATGCGATGTCCAATCTTTATTTCCTTCCGATAGAGCGGCACGTCATGCGAAAAATAAAAAGAAGCAACAAACCACACACCGCCACCAACTCCCATTTTGCATCGCATGGGACGTGGTCCTTGGTCGCGGTACGCTAGAAAAGTTTCCACTAAAGTACATGAGTCCAACAAACAAAAAAAAGTGTCGCCAGCTTCCGGCAGCAGCGCGGGATCATAAAGTGCAAATAATAAAAGCGTGCCAGCCAAATGGGTGAACTGAACCGTAAACTAGGGAAACAACTTCCTTTTTTTTCGCTTCCTCTCTCTCTCTTTCTCTGGCCCTTGCAAACTGGGGAATGAACCCCACTTTACGACAGCTTACAGCTGGGTTGTGGATGCATATCGCTGATGGGATGCAGAGGATGCCAGCCTCGGAGCGGATGGGAACAGCGAGCAATGAGCTCGATATTTTGGCCGTGGTTTGATGTGTTTTTGTTTTGATTTATTGGCAGTGAAGTTGAAAGTGTTTTCGGGGTTTCGCTTCTTTTTTTTTTTTGGTGACTAATTTGAAAATTTGTTACGAATGAATCTGGGAGATGGGTTTGTGTAGTTTTTATTGCGCTTTGTTAAAAGTTTTTGTTTGAGCTTGGGACGTGCGACAAGACAAAATGGCACGCGCTAGTTTGAATGTAAAACAAGTATTCTTACGGAAAAACTTTTGAAACAATAACTATAACCATCTTTTCCGTAGCAAAACTTTCAAATAAACTTGGACGATTTGAACACAATTTGTGAGATTGGGAATGCACGCAGATATCCAGTTTAAGATTGTTATTGGGATGGCACTACAATCTTGAAAGGTAGGGGCCTGCCATTTCTGGTTCCATTTTTTTTTCTTTCGTTTGTGCATAAAGAGCGGCATGCTATTTCCAGTATTTTATTTAGAAAACATAAATGTTAGGAACTCACACAAGTGTTCTATCTGTGAAATGCGTTAGACTTAAAGGCAAAGCCTCTGATGCAGAGGTTTTTCATTTTTCAATTCAATTGTTTGTTCGAGATACTTTCACAACCAAGTTGTACAGAATATAAACCTGCAATTTGTTCGTAGAATAAGTTTTCCATAGAGTAGCTTGTAATACGTGAACAGACACACAGATTACATCAGACATTAAATGAAGAGTCAGCCAATCCTCCTGTGGATGTGTGGAATGAAGAGTGGTGGTCTTAATCCTCCTGAAGTCTCGCTGCCTGACTTGATTTTACCCTAGCAAAGTAGTCAGCCCTGCGTACGGATCTGGATTTGAACCCCTGTCTTGCCGTTTGAAGATCGGCGCCTATGTCGCCTCGGCCACCTCGGACCTCCACATAAACTCAGATGTATAAATTGAAGAAACTGCTCTAAGATGTTGTCCTAAAACGTGTTCCTACTTTAACATTAGTAAGGCTATGGTGGTAATAACTACCCTTAGTCTATGTAGATGAATTAATTAGTGAAATGTAACTTCCAGATTCTTTTCACAGAAGGAGCAGCCGATTATGGAACCTAGATCTAAATTTGGGAACCTCCCAAAATTTATATGGAACTATGGGAACCGTCGCTTTCAAACCCCTACTCCGTAGAGCAGTATTCAGGGAACCATATAGCAAGAACAGCCTGGAATATGGATTATGGTACCCTGATCGAACTTTGGACACTTCCTAAAACATATATGGAGACAATGAGGACCTTCATTTTATCCTTGGACAGAACCCCTATGATGACCTCTGTACACCTCATATAAATCATATGAAACGTTTTAGGTCCACATTTTTGGGGACAGCTCGGTGGTAGATGCAAAAGCGGTGCCGCTCTTCACACGGCAGGTCCGGGGTTTAAGTCTCATCTGGGCCGTTCCCCCATGGTGAGGACTGACTATCCAACTATGCGGTATCAATAAGTCTAGTAACCCGGAAATGACAGACATGACCTTAAGTGGTCGTTAAGCCAAGAAACAAGAAGAACCTCCAGATTGATCCCACAGGAAAATGCGATGCATGCGACCTTCGATGCCAAATATATGTAACTATATGTTGGGTAATAATATATGTTGGGCATTTTTATTTGGCAAACAAAAAACTACAGAAGGAGTAAATTTCGATATGGTCAACAAGACTCACACAAAACCAACCACCATTAGCATCCATCCCATCTTCAATCCTGGTACGGAGTTTCTTACTGGAAGCTTATCCTGCAGTCTCCCTGGGAAGGATCTCTAGAACTGTTTTAATATAAGCCATTAACAGGTATTAAAGCAGGATTGGTGTGTTTTTTAAATTGAGTCCCATAAAACTAATCCATGGATTTAGGGTTTGTAGAGATTTTTGATCAACCGTTTAGGCTGGTGAAATTTCATACCTACGATTTTTTACCTTTACACAGGGCGAATCATGGACTACCTTTATTCCCCAAGGCTTCTTGACTACAGTGTTTTGCAACTGCACATAACCAACTGAGATCAACTTGAGGATCTCCTTGAAACACCTATTTCCACAGATTAACAAGGACTACAGCTGTACGAGCGCAATAAGATTGTCTTTCTCAGAAATCTCACTTGGGGCAGCAGTTCCAGCATATCCCTTTTTTAAGGTTTCAACCAAGAGATAGGCTTGACCGTGACCCTCCTTCATCTTAGTACACATATTTATTTCGTAGCTGTCTTACTTCTTACGGACTGAGGTTAAATATATCTCTTTGGATGCCCGTATTCGTACATTGTTTCTCTAATCATAAGTGCATTGCATAGCTTTGATATCCATTTTTTCTGCCCCGCTATCATTCGCCTAATGACACAGAATACATATGCCACAACAACTGAACATGACAACTGTGGTCTCTGCCATTTTGCTCTTTTCTCTCTTTGCTGCCAGACATCGTCCCATTGTAATGCTAATGTTGTTCCTCACTTAAGCCTTTCCACTGGTGTGCTACTGTGGAATAGTATGTAGCATAAAATTAACAAAAGTTTAAGCTGTAATAATTCGCCCCAGCGTGTCCTAACGCGGACGCTCTCCGCAGTGCGCCCATTGTGCTTTGATTGTGCTGGGGTTCTATGCTGCCCCAACGGTCCCCACTCCTAACAGTGATAGAACGTTGCAGATGCTTTACGCCAGTACAAAACTCGCCCAGCGCAAAGCAAAACAATGCCAACAAGCGCTTGTAAGAGAGTAGAGAGAAGTGGTTTAGCAAAAAAACAACAACAGTGTAATCCTTTTTGTCTTTGTTGTTTGGAGTCCTCTCGTACCCACGCTCGCGCTCTCCAGAGGCCACTCGAGTGCTTGACCATTGTTTACAGCTTTATGCAAAGCAGAGCTGAACTGAATAATGAATGCTTAAGCACTTACTTGCGTCATATTTTCGGCAGGACACCACCGTTTGCCGATGTGTCCTTCGCCGGCTTGCCGTTACATTAGCGAAAAAGGATGCCTCGGAAGAAAAGGGGGATAAGCCAAATGGCGTTCAAATTATAATCTGCCCTTTCGCTTTTGGCTCAAAGTATCGAAGAAAAATGAACAGCAGCAACGGACAACCGACAGCACCAATTTGGTGGACGTGGTTTGATGCTTGTCGTTTCTTTGCATTCGACATAAAACATCCTTCAAACAACAGAACCGTCTGGCTCGAGGCTAATGCTTACGAGCTTCCTTTCAATGTTGCATGTTTGTCCTGTTTGTGTCGTGTATCATTTCAAGTCAATTGAACATCAGGGAAAAGATTTGTGAAGAACGAAGCGGCATCTTGTCTGTCATTATAGCGGTCGTGAGCTAGTAATTGAGATGAACAAAATTCCCCCCGACAAAGAAACTATCCTTAAGTTTGCTGTACGCTCCCGGAACCCTCTCGGCACAACACAATAAAAAGCATCTTTATTGCTACCAGCGAAAGCTAATTGAAAGACAAATTAATCACTTTAGATTTATTAATTCAATTATCGTGGCATCATGGTTCCGGTTCGCGCCTTCTAAAGCGGGAAAGCGCTGACTGACTGCACTCCGGAATACGCTGGACATATGGACTCTGCCGTCTGTTTTGAACAATGTTTTATATCTCCTTTGGCTTAAATGGCGCTTCGTAAACCATCTAGATACACAGTCCATTAAAGTGCCGGTTGTTGGTAGCCGGATGACGCATAAAATTGCCCGGTCTGAGTGGCGTTTGCCGCGAATTGTCTATTTAGGGAAGATTTTTGGATTAAATAGACGGTCGAGGTAAATTTGGAATTTGAATTTCGTGTTGTGAAGCTATCTTGAGACTAAGGTGAAGTCGGATTCAAATGGTATTCATGATTAATCTATTCCTGATTTATTGAGCAACAGTGTAGCGAAAATTTTCAATATCTTTGGAATATTACAATTCATGTACTTTAAATTAAACAATAACCGAAAAATTACTTCTACTTTTGTGGATTGATTTGAAACAATTTTGATGTTCTCTTCTCTGCTCTTTTACGATTTTCTATTATTTTAAGCATATCTTATCCCCGTTTTCGATAGCTTAATGTTTAGGATTTGAAATTTCATATTTTTTATCTCATTCTTCTTATTCGTTAGTTTGGTCCTACCTTTTATGATGAAGAAGTCTCCTCTATGAGTCCAGTCTCCTCTATCACCTTCAAAGGTGGAAGCACTCTCACAGGTGTTCAACTTGAATAATCATGTAGAATCTTTGTATTTGTCTTGCAATTTTGCATAACAAACTCTGCAAGATGCCAAAAATATAGCATCCTCCTCAAACGTCTCACAGATTTGTTGATTTATCGCAGCTTTTCTTGAGAACTTATTGAGGCTTTCACGTTGATAATGAAAACGTTAAACAGATTTTAAAGGTTAGATTATTCAGTTGAACTTCTCTGACATTTATTAAACCAAATTAAGGCAAAGTTTATTGTGCACATTTACGTCAAGAAGGCAGATAAACCATAATCGTCATATTTAGACAGAGTCTATGCATCATGAGCTGTGTATCTCTTGGACAAACGACATCTTAGGTTATGCTTGCCATTTCTGGCTTACTGGACTTAGTGATACCGTATAAGGTGGATAGTCATTCTTCACTAAGGCGGAACGGCCCAGATGGGATTTGAACCCCGGTACTGCGTTGGTGACTCTGTCGCCTGTATCTCCGAGCTGATCAGATGTGTATAAATACCGTGATAATAAATGTAGTGTCATAGCTCCTCAACATTTCTGAAGGCTCATACTAACGGAAAATTCAACTGGACCCAGACTCCATGATCAATATTTCGGGTCGCAAAGAGTCTTTAAACTTTTATTTGAATCTTCCAGCAATGTGAAATTAATCATGGTCATTCTGACAAGTGAAATATACTGTGGGCATGATGCCACAGTCGAGGAATCTATGAAGAGTTGACAAGAGTAATGCTTATATGCTCTTATCTACTTCAGAATTTCTTGATTGTTAAGGATCTTATCAGAAGATTTAATTTAATTTCGAAATCCTATTGATTACTGATAGTTTTCTGTTCATTCTTCAGCAAATGGGGCCTGCAACAATAGGACTATTTCTTTTTAATCGTCCTGCTACGTATTCATTGCATTCAAAACTTTGAAGCTACTGCTTTAATCTAACTTCATGTGAGAAAAATCATCAGTATATCAAATCGATGCTAATGCTCAAAACGTAAACCTGACAAGAACAATTTACGATTTAAAGCTACGGCAACGCTAAAATTGAGCGCTGAACGCATCGGAGCTGCCTCTGTCATAATAGACCATTTTATCCATACCCTTTTCTTTATTCCTACCGTGTTTTAACATAACAGGCAATAATCCGGCTACAATAAATCATACGCTAATGGACGGGGAGTCGATGCACCGCAGCAATTGATAAGGCCGAATATGCACGCACTGCAAGGTCAGCACAACTGTTGCAATTCGCCTCGCTTTGGTATCGCCTACCTTACACATTTTCAACACATCGCACATGTTTAAATTTCCACAACAAAATTCTAATAACACTACTGAAAATGGAAATGACGAAATTGATGTTAATACCACAATATCTTCTTCACTGATTACTTAAATTAAAAGCTTAGCTCTCCAATAAATTCTTCAATCACTGGTGATACAGTCCTCCCTGCAGCTTCAATCAAATTTTCTCCAGCAAAACTGTGTTTAAAACACTTCACCAACACCCAAAACTGTCCACCATTTTGAAGTGCTTTCCGGTATGCCTCCGGGCCGGCGTTTCACCAACCGTCCGTATTAATTGAATGTCAGGGATTCTCCATTTTGCTTTCCTTCGTTCGTTCGTTCGCTTCTTCCTATTTTCATCCTTTAATTTAGTTAAATGTGAGCTCACCCCTTTGTACATGTATGCAACACCTGAATAAATTAACGGTACAGCAATGAGGAGCGGAAAATCGAACAGAAAAAGGCAACGGAAGAGAACAAGAAAATCGTTCAAATGTCATTTCGTTATTAAATTGCATTACGTCCGGTTTTTTTTTTTTTTGCCGGATTCGATGCTCGGCCAGGGGCAAAAGGGTGGTATGCAAATTGCTTTGAAACTTAAAACATTTCCATTCATTGCTCAACCGTAGCCGGTGTAGACGATGGGTGGTACTCTGCGCCTGTAAAACAGAAAAAGCCTGGAATCGATCGGCAAGAATTCTAACGAAACCCCTCGGCAGAGCTCGCCCCCCACTAATGCTTTCTCATCTTCCGGCAGCTATACGGTAATGTCCTGTTGCTGGCTAGCGGACTACAAGCAGCGGCCATCGTTCCCCCAGCTAATTGCCTATTTGCACGACTTTCATGACGACCTGGGCAAGTACATCTAGGGTGTGGTTCTCCCGACATCAGCACGCTGCATTTTCGGTATGACCAACGGAGAGGAACGTTCCAGCAGTGCCTCAGATCGATTGAGAGGGAACGGGAAAACAGAACAACAACAAAAAACTGCCGAAGGGACGGAAGGCTCCCATTCCACGCTCTCGGTCCTTGGGAGTGGAACAATTTCCGTTCGTTTGCTGACGTGCAGCACAGTTGAAGGAGACCCGTTCCGAGCGTCAACTTCACAGGATGTGTGATGGGTATGTGACCATCCGTTTTTTTTGCGTCCGAGCGCACCAGTTAGCACAAAATCTGTGGAACGTGACAAAATCGTGGTAGTCGTCGATCGTGAACGAACGCAACACGTCGGACAGCAGCGACTGGTTCGCAAACGTGGGTAACCGATCGCGAAAGAAGAGCAATTGATGCAATATTGAAGATATGTGTGGTGGCCAGCCACGGGTCCACACAACAGTTGTGGACAAAGAGTTTGCAAAAAAGGCAGTGGAAAACGAAACGAACGAAAAACTGCTCCAAAAAAAACTAGGCAATAAATTGAAACCATTAAACCAAGTATGAGTGAAAATCGGCGACGGTATCGATCGATTATTTGCACCGAGCGCAACAACGTCCAGCGAAACACGCGTGTGTGCTTCACAGTAGATATGTATGTTTGAGTGTAGTTATTGTACTCGATTTAAAGAAATAAATTAAGTGAACAAAACGCGTCGTTACACGCGTCGTTTCGAAGGGTAAACCGGGATACTAAAGTTGAGTGGAAAAATAAGAACAGAAGTGGTGGAAATGAATTGGAATGCGAGAAGCAAATAACGAAACTATGTTAAAAGAAGTGTTAAAAAGAGAGAAGAAAAAGCGAACAGAAGCGAAGTGAACGTAAACTGAGAAGCGGAAAAACAAACCACCAAAGCAAAGAGAATGAGTGAAAAAATCAAAAGCGAAAAGTGGAAGCAGACAAACAAACCAAAAACCACAAGAGTGCAATTCGTCAGAAAACAAAACAGAAAAAAAGATACAAAAGTAGCAAGCAGCATCAAAATCAAAACTAAAACCAAAAACAAAAGCAAAGCACCAAGCAAAGAAAACTAATCACAAATTATGCGTAGAATGATACAAAAAAAACAACATAAAACAAGGCTAAATAGTTCGAAGGGGGAAAAAAAGGAAGAAAACAAATCAAAACCACAAAAGCAGAAGCGAACAAACAGCAGCAAACATTGAGTAAACTATACACATGTTTATAAATATATATATTTTGTTACGTACGGTTACGGATTTTGCACAAGTGGTGCGAAAAAAGGGAAATAGAAACTAAAAAAACACACATGAACAAAAAAACAACACTAAATCGTCACACGATACATACAAGTGGAAAAGTCAGGTGAAAAAAGGCACCTACGCAAAGTAAACAAAGTGGCCGATTGTAAGGATCAAACAAACAAACGAATACAAACTAAAACTGAACTTTTGGAGGAACTAAAAAAGGAGAAAAATTGAACAAAATTTCCCAACCCACCCCAACAATAGGTGACAAATGTGCCGGTATAGTCGCTAGGGAGCTTTTCATGCAGGGCCAAATTTGTTGTGTTGCTTTTTTGCTTCTTCTAGCGTTTTGTTTCCCTGCGGATGCAATGCTTAGCTGCAATTTACAGGGTTTTTTCAGTCGATAAGGCAATAGCATCCATTTTTTATGACAGGCTTCGTAGATGGAATGGCAAACAAAGCTAGTTGATATTGTCCTTTCAGCTCCGGTAAGTGCGTGCGATTTCCCTGTCATCTGAAGCCGTTTCCATATCAACTAGCTTTGTTTGTCATTGCATCTAAGAAGTCGGCCAAAAAAATGGGTACTTTTTGCCTTATAACCTGAAAAACTCTGTATTTTTATCAAAATGGCAAAAGTTGTATTTTTTCGGTTCTTTTTGGGTAGTTCTCTCTTTCTACTGGTTGTTTCTGTAGTGAAATGACATCAAAGCTTTCTTCCCTTTCGCTTCTTAAAAATTTAACCCCCTTAATGGGTTTGCTGCTTCACTTTTCACTCACAAAAAAGGAAAAATCAAGATACAAACTGAAAAACATCGCAAATAAACCTTTCAAAATCGCTCTCACAACACACACACTCTTTACGAATGTGGTTTAAACCAATGTTAACTTCCTACAAAGTAACGCAACTCTACCATGCTGAACAGATAAACTGAGCAAATAGAAAAGAGAAAAACACTCAAACCAAGCTCGTTCTCTTCCACGCTTCTCTGTAGCAGTTGAGGTGGCTTTCGATCGCTTCAACAATGTGTTCACCCAGCTTTTCTTCTCGGTCAACAAAAGGTACTAAATTTAAGATACAATGCTAAAACCACTATTGGAAGCAAACAGGGTAATAGGTCTATAGGCTGTTTCGTGTAACTAACCAACTAACTAACTAACGCGTCTGTTTTCCGTTTACTAACCGATTCGAATCGAATGTTGTAAATGTTGTTTTAGTTTCGAAAAAAACACACACAAAAATCCTGTACAAAAAGTCACACAACTTTACTTAACTATTTCGCTGTGTATTTAAAACAAAAACATTAAACAACTACATAGATCTCACAAGGAAAAAACGGCCCAAAACTACGTGTAAATGTTAACCAGCAATTTTTCTTGCACTCTACTGCTAGCGCTCTAAGGCACTTTTCTCACTCACTCTCACACTCTCTCTCTCGATGGAAATTGAAAAGCAGCAACACATTTTCCGATGTTCTCTAGATGTTACTAACCTAACATACCCTTACCTCCTCACTTCACCAATCCTAGAAAGGCTCATAAGCGGTCGAAAAATTAGGGTTTTGTTTTAAATGTTTTGTTCTAGTCGGGCTGACTCTCACGCACACATCCAATTGTAAAATAAGAATGTGTTTTTGGGTATATGTGTGCGTGTGTGTGGTTGCTTTCAAGACTTAAAAATCAAACCGAATTTAAGCAACACATTCCTGTTTGGTGTTGATCGTTTTCCGAACCTGGAACATGGTTCTGTTGCTCTGTATTTGTTTTATCTTATCATTTAGCTTTTTGTTTCTTTTTATCTACATTTATCTATTTTTAAAATTATGTGTAAATTTTTCTAACTTTAATATAGAGGTTTTGTATTAAAAGGTGCTGAAACATATAATAGAGCTCTTGCACAGCTCTTGATTGTGGGACCTAAAAATCCCGTCGTGGGAAGATGCAATCATACAATGGAATATTGCATTCAGAGAAGGGAAATTTACAACTCAACTGTGGAACTTTGTAAATAATTATGGATTACGGAAGGCGGTAGCTTTAACAACATTTTTGATTTATTTTCCAGTAAACTCTGTCTAAATGTGCATAGCAGCTGTTGAATTTCTGACTAGCCTTCGGTTCAATTTTGACTAACTAAAAACTTGAAACAAACTATTTAATCGTTAGCTTTCATCACTTCATCCTGATTGGAAAGTTCCATAGCTCCATAGCTGTGATGCAAATTTCCCTTAACTGAATGCCACATTCCACTGTATCATTGCAACTTTCCAAAATATCATTGGAAACCCTGTAATTTGTTTGGTTAAAACGTTGCTTACGTTATTATATTATTTTTCTTTTCGTGTATTATTTGTCCCTGAAATTCCTTCTATCCTATCGTCTTGATAGTTTGTGTAATTTTTATTTGAATCTTTAAAACAATTTTTTTGTTTCTCTAAGCTGTAATATGCCTCATTTAATTTAAAATTTCTCTCCCGCAACTAGCAAATCAACTATTTACAGGGGTTCAATCCATGAAGTGGAATGCCCTAATCACTCAGGAGAATGTTTCAAACGGGTAAAGGAATATTCCAAGCCGGTTGTGGAACTTTGCAATCATACAATGGATCATACAATACACATCGCAATTCGCTTGGTTGGACCAAATACTCGATAGAAAATCCACAGCTTATTTCAAAGTTCTACAAAGGGCTAGCCATATTCCACTATTCATTTGAAACATTCCCCTGAGTGATTCGAATGTACCATTATAGGGATCGAAACCTTGTAAAACTCTTATCACACACAATAACGTAGATCAACCGCAAACTCTAATCCTCATGCAAACTGTACCGTAGCGTGTCTAAAAAAACTTTTTCTTCTTGCATGTCTTAGGCACAACATCTGTCCCATTCGCACACAAAAAAAACCCAGCTCCTTCTAACAGCGATACGTAAATTAACATCGTGCATTGAGTTAATAATGCACCAAACACTGTTAACGCAAAACACTGCCAAAACGAGAAAAGGAAGTTTAATTGTATTAAACAAAAATGAAATAACGAAACAAGCTAGCAAACTCCAGGAAATTGGAAACAATTTTAAACACTTTCTAATCGATGTTTGTCGTGTCCGACGGTGTTGCCAATCCTCCTCCTTCTTGTCGATTTGCTCGTATCTGCTGCGATCTGCTACACTTACTTAAAATTTAACCGTTGTTTCATCATCTGCATCCATTAGAGAAACGAACGCATCAAACTTAACACAAGACCAAAACGGCTCCATCAAATTTGCACAGAGGGAGGACAAACTAACAGCGAAACGCCACACTAATACACAGCTAGCGATTCGTTAGGGCACATAAGGGACACGGAAAGTTACCAGAACGGGGTGCGGAAGATGGTTATTGATGCAATGCAGATTATTGTAAGCGAAAGCTGATCACTCACTGGTGAGGTTTGTTTTTTTCCTGGAGGCGAAAGAACCGAACACACCACTACAGCGTACCATGAAATGTGACGAATAAAGAGAAACATTTATGTCAACTTTGATTGTTGATTGAATCATACGCATGGTTGGTCTGATGAGTTTTCAAAAATGTATCCGAAAATATGTATAACAAATATGCCATTTCGGTTATATAAAAAAAAACTAACTAAAGTATGTAAACCATATAGAATGTTCTGAAACCCTACCTTCGCATCACTTTTAACGGTTGGCTTGAACGACTAGCGCCATCTATGTGTGAAACTAAACAACACCATTGCATCGTGCGCCTGATTGTATGCAATTCGCAGTACACGCTTTGTATTTCACAAAGAATCATTTTTCTCTCTTTTTGGTAAAGTAAAATCAGATCTTTCGATTTTTTTTCTATATTTTATAAATATTGAAATATATAACGGTTCCTGCGCATTTTTTTTTGTTTTGAAAAAGGCTTTTCTGCTGTACTAAATTTCATGAAATACTTCCTCATGGCTGCGATAGCTTTCTGTGGTAAAAGCTCAACGTGGAAACGTTTTAGTACAAATGCATTAAATTCTGTAAAATTTTATATAAAGAGTTCAGAAATATAGAAACCATTTTAGTATATGTACCTGTGTGATTTTTTGTTTATAATATGTAAAAGACTATACTTCTTGGAAGAACATCCTATCCCTATACCTTTCCGAAACTTATATCACCTACAACTACATTAGGTAAATAAAAATACATTTGTCACAACATTGCTCCATTCTTCGAAGATTTAAATTTACTAAACAAAACTGTTCACGCGTTTACAAAAATGATAATTAAATTTAGTATTTAGTGGTTCTTGCTATAAATCTTCAATATATATTATAATCCACCATACGACCGACAGATTCCCAAATGATTTTAAACATTACCTGCATATTTAATTATGTCATTCATCATGTGTAAAATAAATAATTTTTTCACCACCCATGTAGTCAAACAAATATTCATTCCATGGGTTAGATTAATTGTTAAGTTTCATGAGATATATCTGTGATGAAGAATGGCTTTTCTTATCAGCTTTTATAAAAAGTCCTCGTCTTTAAAGATCTGCTCCTCCTGCTACTTCTGCAGCTTCTAACACATACAATTTGCTTCTATCCAATCAACTATTCATACTTTGTCGGTCTGAGTCATTCACCATGTCTTAAGTCCAAATAATTCACTTGATATGAATATGGTATTAATAATTAATAATAATTTTCCTATGCTGTATTAATAATTTTCCTATGCTGAAACAAAAATCTAGCGAGAGAAGGTTAATCTTTGTATAGTTTGTAGAGCTCTTCTTACTACACAGTTTGATAAGTTCACAGCATTCGATACATAAAAATATTCTTCGTTTTCTGATTTCTTGACACTTAAAGTTCATTTGAATTTCCCCTGCCATTTCGAGCTACTTTGGTTTAATTTTTCCTCCAATATGATAGTCAGCCCCACGCATGATGGGGAATATCTGGATGAGATTCGATCCTGCTTCTTCCGTATGATTTTCCAGTCGATCATGCATCATCAGCTGGGAAATGCTTAAAATGGATTTCACTTCTAACTAGTTACTAACTAGGTAGGCGGAATAGACGACAACCTAGAGCCCCGACGGCTAGCTGGTATATTTGACCTAGCGTAAGAAGAGGCTTCGCTGTAGGAACCTCTTGTTGGAGGTCTAGCATAGAAGACCTCGTATCAGGGGCCTTGCGTGTTTTAAGACTTTGAACTGTGAAGCTTTAAATCTCGTATTACATATACTCATTTATCACCAATATGACCGTTATGAGGTGATGCATCTAAGGCAGAACCGAACAGTAATAAATTGCGTGTTTAAGGAATTCTAAATATTTCAGATTAAGATTTTATAAGTTTTTAGCATATTTTTTGTTTGTTTTTTTTTCTAAAAACAGGTGGTATGTCCAAAAACGCTGTTTTACACAACTGTAAAACAAAAAGTTCATTTCATTTAAATTTTATTTAAATCTTGTTTTCTTATTAAATAATAATATTTTAGTATTTGGTGTGTCAAATTGTTACAAAAGTACGATAAAATATAACTTTTAAACAGAATAAATACAAATGGAAATGAAAATTTAAGCTACAAGGAAACCAATTTCATACACCTCGTCGTGAGTTCTGCAGAGTTCATACCACGCACGAGCATGGCGCGCACCAGAAATGGCATTCTTCATTCTTACAAAGGATTTACTGCCAGAAATTTCATAGAAATTACTTTGATTGTTCTTTATTGTAATTATTTTGTATGTTTCATGCAACTGTTTATCAGTAAACAGCTTGTTCTTAAGTCTTAGAAAAAGCGTTCGAGTCGACGAGTTCCGCAAAGTTCATACACGCGTCTTCCTACCGTCCATTGAATGAGCCCTTCACGGATGTAGAAAAAAGTGACAAGAAATGATTCTTTTACAAAGATGAAAGTATTTGTAGGTTTAGTAAAAAAGTTACATAAAAGACAATTATTTTGCGTTTAAAAATAAAGTATTAAGAGATGTTGAAGTCAAACTTCAAAGATCGAATTCGTTTTAACAGCTAAATTAATTGTACTATACTTGCAAGAATGATATGTTACAAAAATAACGCTTCTACTTATTCTTCGTAGTCGTCTTCTTCTTCTTTTTCTTAGATACTATAACTGCAGTTCAGTCCTGCGTATGAAGAGAACGATCCAAAAAAAAAAATTAAACTGATCTTAGCTTGACATAATAGTCCAATATAAATTTTTAAATACTTTGTTCAGCTCATGATAAACTATTAAACTGAAATGAAATTATTTTTTTTTTGATATTTAACTACCGTTTTAGATAAGCTTTTCGGTAGTAAATTTCGTTGGTACTCAAACAAATTTATGATGATAATAGAACGACGAGCCATAATGTAGAATAATAAATAAATAACATTGAAATACTGCAAAAAGAGTACTGAGTTACAACAAAGTAAGATATAATTAGTAATTCATAACCATGAATGATTCAATATACAAATACAAATATATTTAAAAAATTATTTACTCGCTGTATAACCTTTATGAGAATAATTATAACTTTTTACATTTATTTTATTCACCAAGAACGGCCTGGCTGTAATGCTAACTTTCTTCGTTTTCATACTTCATAAATGAAAATAAATGCATAGACCATTAGACCGTTAATCTAGATTTGTACAGAGCTGCATCATTTACTAATAAATTCATTCCAGGAATTGATCAGGTTGATTTTTTCCAATATTGTATTTTTATTTGTAAAGCACAGTGCAATGCTCGCGGGTTGGTCGTGTACAAAGTTAGCAAAGCATTTGCTCCTTCTACCTGGCATTTTACTCAGCACCCTCGTTGTAGCATAGCATTTAAATAACATTAAAATATATCCATATTCAATCTCGCTTTAATGTGAATTGGACGGAAATCCTAGCATAAAATAAATAAAAACGACATGTTTGATCAAATTAAAAATCAAGCAACACCCTTAACGATGAGTTCCGGTGAGTTCATACACGTATGGGAAAAGATCCTTCGGATAATATTAATTGATATTAACTGTAACTAGAGCCACAATATTGAAGTATTGATGAAAACTTTTGATTGCTAAGCTCTTTGTAAGCTGGGCCTTGAGATTTAGTACAATAAATCATGGTTTTATTCAACCTACCCTAAGCTCACTGTATGATGAGGACAGATGAGTTCATACGCGCCATAGCATTCACGTTTTTCATAGCAACAAAACAGTCAAAAACGCCTTGTGCTACATGCGATATTGTTTTTCATTCTAGTAAAACCAAGAAATTCAAAATAAATTCAGTATAATAAAACAACTAAAGTCATACAATTTTGTGTATTAAATTCGTGTAAAACTTTTCAAACACTGCAGAACAAACTACGAACCCTTCAACCTTGGCGTAAAAACGAACATCGCCACAAAGCGAATACGCAACTCACCGTTCGCCTGCCTATACACGCACACTAATGCACTTTGAGAGACAGTGTGCGTGCGATGATCGCTTTCGACATCAGCAGCAAAACTGTACCGTGTGCTAGATTTGAGGCTTCTGAGCAGGAAAAAGTGACTTAAATATTTTCCAAAAATAGGACATTTCTTGCTCAGATTATATAAATTTGAAATCGAAATAATGAAGGGAAAATAGAGAGGATTCCGTTGTGTTTATTAGATAAAACAGATCGTGGATTTTTCATAAAGATATTAGAGGTTTTATTTGTAGTCTCTCTCTCAGATGAAAGAAAAGACCATTATTACAAGGTTGCCGTTATCCACGATACGCACCACCGAAGCGCTAGATCACGCAGCTTTACATCATAACGCCGTTTAGGGCTACGAATTCCCTATTCGTTATGACACCATTTTAGGACAAACAAAAGGGCGTACGGAAAATCTATTTTGAAGTTAAAGCGAACTATTAAGTCCTAGTTTGCAATTTAAAAAAATATAGAATTATAAATAAAACAATGTGTTCTTCTTCTTCTTTGGCTTTTCAAGAGACTGAGGACTGCCATTTCTGGCTTCCTTCATTTGATATACTCAGAGCTGGCAATTCAGTTCTACGTATGGGGTGTCGGTCCAAATTAGATTCGATATCCGGTCGTGCGTGATCAGAAGAATGGTGTTACTTAAAATTATCAAAATCGAATAATTTAAATAAAAACCTTTGCAAAAGTTACATTTATGTAACTCACTAGGAAAAACATTCAATATAAGTCTTAAAAAACAACGCTTTGAACAATATTGCAACATAAGAAATGGCTATTTTTGAGTCAACAAAATAGAACCAGAAAAATACCGCGAAAATATTTTTTTACATTCTATTTCTACAACACTTTTACTAAATTTCTTCAATTGTATAATATAACTACATTTATAAGCTTATCGTTTAGAATCTATGAAACGTTCTTGAAGCAACGAATGAGTGTGCGCATGAACGTGACTAAACCTGTTTGTCGGTGAGTACTGATGAGTTCATACGATTGCATCAGTGTGAGCCAAGTTAAAATAGGAAAAAATCACATGAAAATATATAATTACCTCCTTAAATGATTAAGTTATTTACTGAAAAGTAATTTACTGCCTTAAAATACACTCATAAAAGCTGCTTTCTTTATATTTTTATAGACTATCGATTTTCAGTGTGTTGATAAGTTCCGCAAAGTTCGTACTAGAAGAATATAACGATACACACCGAACAAGTCCCGAAGAAGCTTCTAAAAGAATATTTATTACAAAAACTTATGCTGTTTTTTATAGTTATTTTTACTCTCGCTTTTTGTAAAATAGCATTTGTTCTATTAAGCGATTTAAAGCGATTTTCTAGCAATTCCTCATAGAATCGCGCACTTCCAATAACAAAGCGACTTGCACATCGAAACAACGGCAACAGCGCATCCGACCGCGTCCCTGAGCACCAATCATGTGCACGCATTTTTTTCTACCGTCCCTATTCCCATCACCAATACTAACTGAGCAGCAAAGGTCTGTAGCGTAGCAACGGCTATAGCGGGTAATTCGTTTCTTGGTTGAGGATCATGGGCCGATCTAGGGCTGATATTTGAGGTTATTTTGGAGGTGGTTTGGAGCCCGGAGACGTCTCAATGACGTCACACAGTTGCTCTACAGGGAAGGATATCTACAAATTCATTTATCAAAGGATAAGGATTTCGCCCTAAAACTACTCAAACATCATTTCAATCCCATCTCGTGCGATCGAAAATCTCGAGCAAGCTTCAAACTGATGCGCGAGCAGCGCAGAAGAAGGAGATGTGTCATTGCGACATTGTCAACCGGTACGACGCGGTACGCCGACTTGATGTCGCCAGGCAACAAGCTGGGAGGCATTTTTGTGGTTTCTTCATTCTCACTCACTCCCAGTAAACCTCCCGAGGCGAACTCTTTCACACACATCGGCTTTGCTAAATTGTCCGTTTTAATATTCGAAGGCCGCGCGAGAGCTCGCACGCGTGTTTCAACGACGCCCTTTGCTACGCTCGTGATCATGATCGCGCCCGTACTGATTGATGGACGTTTGTGGTGTGGTTTGGTTATGAGGTTTGCTGCGTGGCCGTGGGGACGTTGGATCACTAATTTTATTGCTTTCCAGCTTTGCTCTTGGTCGAGGACGACGCGGGCAGATCGATCGTCTGGTTTGATGGTTAGGATGAGAGCTACGGTGATGATTTTGTGATTAGAAGCGGATGTGTAAACAGTATTCAGAATCGGTATGAGTCATGGTGTGCATTAAGTGCAATTGTTAGTAATAAAAATGGTAATTTATTATTTGGAAATGAGATATTTACTGGCTGCCGAGGCTTTATTGAACTTTTACTTACTTTAGTTTAGATGATCTCCAGCGTCTAAAACTATCTTTGTAGACCACCAAAAAGTCAGTCCGGGTGGTCAAGGACGTTCCAGTGGCCGAAGCGATAGCGGCATCGTTCTTCACACAGCAGAACCGCGAATCAAATTCCATCTAGGCCACCCTCACGTGCATGCAGAACTGACTATCCTGCTACGGCTAAAGGAAACCCGAAACGGCGGACTGAAACCTCACTAGGTAGTGTCAAAGAAGAGAGAAAAACAAAGTCAGGTTGCATAAAAAATCAAAGATTTTTCAGGAAAAAATATTCAAGCAACAAATTTGATTTAATAGTAGCTGTACTTGATACAAAGAATATTTCGGAGGAACTACGAGCAACTTCTTAAGGCTTCTTCTATTTCTTCCAGCATACAACAACGGCCTACCATTTCTGGCTTTCAGTGACTTGTTTTTACCCGTAGCAAAGTAATCAGCCCTGTGTACGGAGAGACGGTCTGGATGGAGTTTGAGCCCTGGTGTGAAGACCGGCGCCATTATCGCTTCAACCACTGGACCGTCCCAATTACAAGGTACAGAAGCGCTAAAGAGAAGTCTCTAAAAAGAACCAAAGATCTGATAAGACTAAGAGAAGTCAACTGGCAGATATAGAGTACGTTGATCCCAGTATATGAAGAATTGTGGTCAGTTGTCAGAGGCATACATCCCAATCTTGGACACTGTTTAAAAAGATGAAAGCCTTATAAGTCGATCCATTTCTGGACTCTGCTGAAGATGAAATGGACTAAGTCTGAACAAGTTACTAGACGGTTTGCTGATGTACTGTATACTTCATCATGATCAGAGTCCAGAAATTGCTTGACCATTGCTACTTCAAACTCTGAATAGGTATAGGATATCTTATAAAAAAGTCTTCTTCATTTTAGGCCAAACGACCTCTTAAGAAATGTCTGCCATTTCCGGCTTACTACACTTATTGATATCGCTGATTGTATCATCAGTTCTCACCGGCGCCGTTGTCACAGAAATACTATGATTGTAATTAACTCTCCAAACTTTATACAATGAACACTTAAATCCACAGTTTTAGAATTCTTCACACCAGCTAATCATAAAAATCACCCATCGGTAGTGTCAAACTTCTTGGAAATGATAAAAATTGAATGTAAAGCTCGTTAAAGTAATAGCAACGCCGGTGAGAAAAATCACACCAACCCACTGCTGGTTCTCCAGGCGCACTTGCTCGAGAGAAATAGGCCCACTTACAACAACCCTGGCCAAGGCTTTGTCTAGCCGCTATCTAGTTTGATGTGTGAGAAACCATCACACTCACGATAGCCCGGCTCAACCGAACGATCAATTTTAATTCCGCCTCAACTGAAAAAAAAAACAAACCTGCCAAGTCATTTAATTATTCCACGATCTGTTTTTTCCCCTTCTAGTTTTCTTGTTCAAACTTGTGCTGTTGGTTTTCTCCTTGACCATCGACGTTGTTATCGTCCGTTTTCAATTTCTTACACTTTCCGTAAAGCGGTTTCCGGTATTTTTTTTTCTTTCTACATATATTTTCGTCTACAATTATTCGGGCAAGAGCAAACAAGGAATAAGATAATGGAATCGCTCGAGCAATAGCAAAACTGTCATAAACTTTTCTCATCATTGAAAGCAAAGAGGACCCGTTGTGAAACCCTGGAAAACCATTCCAGGACACAACGACCATTGTCAAAAATGGACGCTTATCAGTTGGCAGAAAACGAAGGCAAGAAAGTGTAATTTTAAACGATAATTAATATCCATAACGGAGGGTGCAAAGTGTTTGTGGCACCAGGGACTCACAGTTTTATGCAAACAATCTCTCTTCTTGCTTGTTGAAATTTGAACTGCTTGCACGCTGTGCGGTGTGGTTGGTTAATCGCAATCAACAGCAAACGCGTTGATGCATAATTTATAGCAAAAGTTGCGTTTTCTTCTTTTTTGTTCGAGAAGCAAAACCACTCACAATCGCTGTGTCATGATTGAAGAAAAACGCGTTAAGCTAAGGCTCATCCATTCATCAATTGCCTACTGAGCCAGCTCTTTTTACTAGCTTTTTTGTTCGCACTAGCAAGAGATGCTGGAGCCGTTCCGGATGATCTCCGGTAGCAAACGCGTTCGATTTCAAGTTCGCAAGCCAGTTCAATGTTCGCGCATCACACCGCGGCAAGGCCAGACCAGCCTACCAGGCCGTATGTGGATCGGTATCATCGGTATAGGCGTTATGCCTTCGCAACGTCTCGAACACGCCGCTCGGTTCGGTTTTCTCCGGTTCCTTCCCTTTGGCCTCTCGTCACCAAACGGTTCATTTGCGTTGGCGATGGTGTATCAAACAGCAGCAGCAGCAGCAGCAGCATGTGATTGAAATTGATTTCGAATCGATTTATCTTTCTTACGGTTGGTTACAGTCTCGAGCAGTGTTCCGTGAAGACGATAAGACGCTCCAAGCAATGGGCCAGCGTAAGAGTTTTGAGGAGGAAGAATAAATCTAACCATGATTTGTATGCTGTAATAAAGCAAACATGTTTGAGCAGCAAAAAATAAATAACACTCCGCAAATATGACTTTTATTTATACAGCTTTATCGTTCCGGAACGTAAGAAACTCGGGTGAGTTAGTAATAGAAGAATTGTTTGTTTTCGAGATAACAACTACTGCTCTGCTAGTAGGCATGATACTAATCAAACAATTAAAGAACTGAATTGATGTTTTTTTTCCCAGTTGTATTCATATACACCGTGAATGTATTTCTACTAACCAATTACACAAACTTTAATAGACGGCCTTACTGATCATCTGAATTAGGTAAAAACTTTTGGATTTGACGATTTGTCCGCAAAGTATGAGGTTTTCTTAAGGACAAAGGGCGTCATTTCTTTATTTAAAGCATTGCTTTTGTTAAGGATCTTCTTATCTTTCAGGCTTTTTATAAATCGAAGATGATAACCTGTTTTATTCCATAGATTCCGTAGAGTATTTCAGTAGCATCTACATCCAATTGGTTTCGACTAGATTTCGACCAAATTTGGAGTCAAAATCTGCAGTCTTATTCTGAGTTGAGCCTTATATAGATAATAGATAGCTTACATATAATTTCAGATCCAAATAAGCGGAGTTGGAGTTTCTCAGCCTCTGGTCCTTTTTCTGGTTAGTGGAAACGAATTGGTCAGTATTGAATCATTGCAAATATGAGTACTTGGAAAGCAGCTCATCGTATATAGCCGCTTTCTTGTCCATAGATTCTTCTTCTTCCTTGGCACTATATCCTCAAGAGGTCTCGGCCTGCCATTTCTGGCTTTCTGTGACTTAGTTTTACCCGTAGTAAAATAGTCAGCCCTACGTACGGGGAGCGGTCTTGATGGGATTTGAACTCCTGCCGTGTGAAGACCGCCGTCGTTACCGCCTCGGACACCGGACGCCCCTATTTGTCCATACAAAGCTCTTCCATATCATAGTTGTTATCTTGTTTGGTTTCGATTCAGTTGCAAATAAAGTGCAACACTACAGACATGTAAGTAGAAGATTTTCGAGCCGGCATTTGTGCAATGAAGGAGCCGTAGCAATGACAAAGTCTTTTATTTCTACAAGGCTATCTTCATTATACAGCAAAGTAGACTCGAGAGGCTGCTCTGGTCTGCTTATGTCATGAGAATTACACAGTTCACACAAACACAGAGGCACGGCAGACCCCAATCAAAATAGAGTGCTGGCGAAGGCCGTGGATTGGCAGACGACGGCGCATGACTTGAATGGTTCAGAAATATTCTTCAAAAACCCAAAACCGTGAAGTAGTCGAAGCACTTTATAAGTAGGTTGACATTCATAAAACTTATCTTTAAAACTACTAATGTAGTATTATTTATTTTATTCTCTATAGAAGCTGCAAGGTATAATTAAGCGTCAATGTGATGAAATCCTATTAGCTCCCTGTTTCCAAAAAGATATTTTATTTTGCGACGTATATATTAATATGATGGAAAAGTCCCTTGTCCTTTGATTGTACAACAACTTGGAAAGAAGCTTATAATTTATTATAGTTACGCCATTTCCATTTAAATCCGGTAGCTTAGAATCCTGCTATGAGAATGATCTGCCCAGGATGTTGGACTAGCAGATGACGGAACCAATCGTGGGTTTAACTGTAGGCAGACTAAGCTGCAGCGGAGGACCTCGAGCTTACAGAGAGTCCGTATTCGTAAAGAACCTCACTGCCAGTCAGCAGATTTGATGTTCTTTAATTCCGATATGATCCTTCAAGTCGATAAATCCGCTACTGGACTTCGATAAACCTTGAATGGTGCAGAGATATTCTTCAGCAGTCCATGACCGTGTTGGGCTCAAACTTGTTTGTCTGATAAGTTTTAAGTAGCAAAAACGAAGGTTTAGTCGTAATTTTACACTTTATGAAGAACAAAATTCTTAATAAGGAATAACATTCTGTTTCTTTACCATGTGAAAGGTTTTGATTTGGTGCCGATTATGAACGTTAACCACAACAAAAGGAAACACCTATTTGATTAATTTATTAAACCACAACTAACTCGCATAATTTGAAACAATGAAACGCAATCGCCCCCCTGAATGAATGATTCTTTAAATTTTAAAACAATATTTACCAACAACATTTCCTCCGTTCTGTGTGTTTTTGTCCAAGCCAAGAGCGTGCCAGCAACTCAACATTTTACCTCGGCAAAAAAGGTAAAATCGTCCACCCAAGGTACCCAAGGCAGCACGGTCCAGCCACGGTTTATTGGTTTATTACTTCCATTCTTTGCGTTACCTTCTTGCCTACACGCAACGCAACGAGAACAATGGGATCGTTTGTTTGTCCCAGCCCGACCGCTCGTCGGGCAGGGAAGCCAAACGTCCTTTGGAAAACTTTACACTAACCCGATGAAATTTAGATTAATTCGCTTCAGTTTATTCAATTTATTATGCCGTTTGGCGTCCATCGCGACCACATGCACCGATACACACACACACACACCTGCTACTGGCCATAACGAACAATGATCTTAATCAAATACGGAGCACAACGTTGAGATGATGCACGAGCTGAAATGGAGAAGCGGAGAAGCTCTAATAAAGCGAACTCCGGGAAACCCGTAGCTTCAACCGTGGGGAACCTCAAGCTGCTCAAAGACAACGACCATGCATTGTGAAGTTCGGGGTGATAGAACATACACACACAAAAAATCAATACTTTCCAACAAAACCGTTCGAGGAATATTAAACATTTTTGCAATACTTTGCCCACATTCCTACACGTGTCCTTTTTTTAGAGGAAGCTCTAAGAGGGAGCTAGAAGAATTGGGAAATGGCATGGTTAAACAGGACAACAGAAGACGTCCTTAACCATCTACCGACTGATGTTCTCTCTCTCTTTCTCTCTCTTTCGCACACGATCATGGGTTGCGAACGGAAAAAAGAATTAAATTTACCGATAACAAAAGGGGTAGAAAAAGCATTTTTATTCCCACCCTTCAGGGGTCTTCGATCCCCATTTTCCTCCCCATCACATACCTCCCTAATGTTTTATCCTTTTTATATTGTTTTACGTTCTGTTTACTCCTCATAAATCTCTAGCTCGATGGCATATCCTCTCTCCTGGAAAACATATCCGGACTGGCCGGGACAAACCAAACAAAAACACAGCGGCATTTTCACGAGTTCGTTCGTTTGTTTGGATCCTTTTGGACACTAGGGCAGACTAGTAAGGCTGCCTCAACTAGTCCACCCAAAGGCTTCGGGCTATCAGTGGCGACGCACACAAACGCCCGCTTTATGGCATCATAAACCGCCAACAAATGAATTCCTTACGCGAATCCTTGCTGGAGTTTTCTCGCAGCCTCAATACATAAAAAAGTACCGACTCGTTGGCGCAAAGGGAAGTTTTCTTTTAATTTTCTCAATTCCTTTCGGCTCACACGCTGGCGCACCCCGGTTGCGGTATGTCTCCATCGATGTATCGCATATTGTGGTGAGCAAGCGAGCGAGCGAGCAAAAAAAAAAGCTCCAACCCGGAATCCCACCTGAGCATTGCAACGCCAGCAGCAGCTTCACAAGCCGGGCTCGGGGTTGTTTTGGGTCCATACTTGGAGCTTTGGGTTTTTTGTTTTGTTTTGGTTTCGTTCTTATTTCTTGCTGGTTATTTTGTTTCGTTGCGATGCTGCTCTGCTGTGGCTACCGCTTTGGAGCTTTTACTTCGACTGCTACCCTATCTCACTGCAGTGGTCACGATGGGAGACATAAGGAACGGTTCAGCTCGTGGTGAGAAAGTGACGAGCTGGCTAAACCAGCTCGAGGGGTAAAACAGCACGATCGACAGACGCGGACAGGGTGCGGGAAGCGGGCTGGAACGAGGACGAAGCGAGTCAGCAAGGTTGTTGCGAAAGGCGTACCGCCGCAGCAGTAGCAGCGCCAAAACTGTACAGAGGAACGACGGTTTTCTTGCGCACGCTGTTCGCGGTTCGCGCACACTAGACGGATACGGGTTGCTGGAAGTGGTCAAAATTGGGATGTAGAATTTGATACATCAGGTGGTAGTAGAAAACTTCTAGATCGAGAATTATTGGTACTTATTTTAGAATGTTCGGAACTGAGCTTTATACTTTCTTAGACCCAGCTGTGAATAATACAACTACTTCTTGATGTAATATATGAATTTTGGTTCAAATTTGCGATTTCAGGCCAACAATACACTTCCTGGTATAATCGAATTTTGAGGCAGTAGGATTTCGTTTCTTTCTTGTTCTAACAACCTCTGAGGTCATGCCTGCCGTGTCTGGCTTACTGGAGTTATTGATATCGCATAATTCGATAGTCAGTCCTCACTATGGGAGAACGGCCCAGAAGGGATTTGAACCCTGGTTCTGCCGTGTGAAGTTATCATTAAAAGTTGTTAAAAGAAAATTTGATTGCTTCATAACATATGTTTGTCGATAGAAGATAAAACTCATAATAAAATCTACTTAACATATAGAAAAAATACAGTGGCGGATCAAAACCTTGGAGTGGCGAACACTAGGCACAATGAAACCTGCAGGGCCGTAACATGTCGCATCTGCTCACTGGGCCATAATCAGAGGCTAAGTGAAGATGGCATTCGAGCGCCCTCTTATTGCGTTTGAGGGTCCGCTAAACGATCGAGAATCCTAGGACATCACAATCAGTTTACAGGAAGATACTCCTGCCTGTTCCTTCCTCGGGACAACAAGCAGCTGCTCGACCTTATCAGTACTTCTTATTCTTCTTACTTGACACTACAGCGTCGAAAAGTCTCGCCCTGCCATTTCTGGCAGGTCCGGTAGTGTGAAAACCGGCCTCGTAATCGTCTCGGCCACTGAACCACCTTCTACTTGTCTAATCATTCAATATTTTTCTTAAATGTTTAGGAGTTTAAGGAGGAAGAAAAATCGTAGTCTCAAGGTATGTAGGCCAATATGATGTGCCTAATAATTGATTATGATTCCGTATCAGGAATATCGATCATTAATTCTAAAACCAATATCTAAAATATTAATCATTTTCAAATGAAATAACCTAGAAGAAAAAGCTTATCTGTAAGCCAATTTGAGTATATGGAACAGTCTTCTTTAAAATTCAAGTATAAACTTATTTGGTTTACTATTTTATATACAATTGAAATTTCCTGTTTATATATATTTAAAGCAACAAAGCTTCATTCCGCATTTGAACGACTTAACTTTTGACCAAACGTTGCAATCAGTTCCCGTAGTGCGTTTGTTGCCCTCCACAGCCGAGCCGCATTGCAATGCTCCAACGTCAGCATTCTGATCTCCCGACCGCTCTGTCCTCCCCTACCCACGGCCGGGGGGAAAGGGGTTGAAAACTGCACGGACCGTTGTGTAAGTGCGAGAGTGATTGAATAATGTGTGTACCGTAAGCATCGTAATGTTGCCTCGCTCGCGTAGCATTTCAGATCTTGCTGGTTTTTTGTTTTTTTTTTTTGTTTTTGTTCGAGTCTAGCGCTCCGCAATGCTTTCCTGGGGTGATGTGTTTCTTGTTGTTTTATATTTTTTTATTTTATTTTCATTTCGTTTCGTTTTTTTTTTTTTGTTATTTTACCGTGCTGCTTCTCATTTCGGTTTTTCATTTTTCATCTCAACCTCGAGGGTGTGTAACGGAACGAACATTGACGATGACAAGACATTCGAGAGTGAACCAGCTTCTCGGTTTTGTTAGTTTGCTTGTTCGAAGAAGGCGAATGTATGCACGTGCAGACAGTGTATCTTTCTTTTTGACTATTTGCGACTTGTAAGCAGCATCCTGTTTAGTTCTGCTGCTTGACTCTGCGTGCGCCGTATGCAAATTCGTTCTACCGGCAAGGAGGATTATCTATCGGATCATCTGCCTGGACCAGGAGACTTCATTTTGTATTTTGGGATTTTTTTCTCTCAAGCTTTTTTTTAAGGTAACACAATAACACGGGAGGATCAAGAGAAAGGACGTTAGCAGACCGGACATGGTAAGACCGAAATTTAGAGCCATAATGCATCATTAGGGGAGAAAATTATGAAAAATTGTTCCATAAAGTTCGTTTTCGCAGCTTCATAATGCTAGCAAGCGTTTGTAAACGTTAGGATTATGTTGTCCAGTATGGTTGCGAGACGTGCGATGGCATTAAGGACTATACTTGGTACGACTTAAAGCGCCGACATCAGGATTTTTATAGGTAATAAATATCAGTTGAATTTTGAATAAATCTACCTATTACAATTTTCTTAATTAGAATCAAAAACTCTTAGTCCTCGATTCCAAAACCCGTAAACTTCTCTGCAACCTTCCATCATACTGAATAGCGCATCAAAAAGCGAGGACCCTTCGCTTTTTATTCAATTCCCTGCGATTCCTCACCATCACTTACGAAATTAATTTCCCTTCCATCGGTCTTCTCGGTGAATAGAAAAACAAAACGGAAAGTCACTTTCCCAATTGTTTCCACAGGGGACAGTAGATAACACCCATGCTCGGCTGGGACGCTGGGAAAAGGAAAACCGACACACAGCCACCATTATGATGCGTCGAACGACCTCATCGGCGCTACCCATCGAACGGACGGCTGATCAGACACTCCCGGAGCCATCCTCAAGGGACAGGAAATTACTTTTCGCGGCCCATTTTCTTCTTCCCCTCTGGCACCCCTTTTTCCTAGCGGTGCGGTTTTCCAATTGACAGCCCTCGGGGTCTCTTCACCACTCTAGGTCCTTTTTGTCGGGTACGTTTCAATATTTCTTCCTAAGGCAACCTGAAATAGTGCTTCGCCTTTTTTGCCATGTGTCGTTCATCCTTCGGTACTTTGATGAACGTACATTGTCCACAATTGTTACTAACAGTCGACGAGGATGCGACGATGTAAAGAGGTACCGCCCCAAGCCAGGAAGTGTCCCCGGTGTGTACATTGCTGCGTTTCTTCCGGGCACTATCCAGGCTGGCTGGGATGTGTCTCTGCCAAGCGGACATCCTCGATATCGGTCGGCAGGAGAAGTAGTTGAGTTTGATGAAATTTTCTCACTCAACCCCTGGCGGCTCGATCAGGAATTCATCCTTTCACAACGAATAGAGACACACGAAAAAAAAAAGCCCGGTGGTGGACCAAAAACCTCAGGCCTCAGAAGTCAAACGTTGGAAAGATGGTCCACAGCACCGAAAGGAAAGGACGGCCAATAGAAAGGAAATAAATGACGATAAAAGTACCTACACAGAGTGTGAGAGAGAGTGTGAGAGAGACTGTTGGAAAAAATGGGAAAACTCTCCCAGGAGATAAAAAAAACTCCCCAACACAAGCCAAGAACGAAAAGGTATAAACGAACCATTCCACCCAGCCTACATTGACCAGGTTTTTTATTCGTAGTACAGACAGATCGACTACTCCCGTACCCTACGGCGTACGTTGACGATGGTGTACGATGACGAGACATATTCCGGTGACCCTCCCGAGGCGTTGGGCTGTGGGTTTGGAGTTCTCTTCTTCATCTCGTCTTCTTCGTTCATCGCCATCCCCTGGGGAGCCCTCTGCGGCTTTCCTTTTGTGTGCCCAAATGGTCGTGTGGGTAGAGACCGCACTTTTTTGTCCATGCTCCTCTCTTTTGCTTATTACATCGTGAACTCCAACTCCGTGGTCCAAGTTTTTACTGATCACTCACATACACACACACACCAACGGCATGTCAAACCAGCGCGCGGAGTAGATGAACGATTCAATTATTATGTTGATGAGATGATTACTGCCCGAAGCCTCCGCCAGCATACGCGTACGAAAGCGCGTGAAGAGAACGCCAAACCTTTCAACTTCAAGCCCACGAATAAGCAATCCGAGTGCGACTTAATCAGCGGCTTCGTTACGAGTGTTTATCTTGCAAGTCTTTCGGCTATATTTGTTTCGTCTTCTATCTCTCTCTCTCTCTCTCTACACAAATTCTAATCAATGTCGGAAGCATCATTCTCAAACCTTCCCGCAGACACCCACTTTACATGCTGTCGAGCAACTTCGCTTCCGAGACGCAGCATCCCAAACGACGCACATTTGACATGACGCGTATGGACTTTATTCGTTTTCGGTTCTACGGATGACTACCGGACCTCCGAAAAACACACTGTTAGCAGCATATTTGTTCATGTTTTGTGGGGTTCTGTTTTTTGGTCCGTTGGTCCGTTTCTCTACCCTGGAGGATTAGGACGCACTCAGCACAGCGCCAACTAACGTCAGCATTAGAGCAGCGGAGGCCTAACGATTCGAGCGCTCCATCGTTTTTTTACTCCAGGTGGGCGGAATAGAATTTGAATATTATTGGCCCGACAGTTCATAAATGGACCGGGTGTTTCGAGGGTGCAAAGCCTGCTTCTTCTCGGTTCGATACAACAAACTAACGTGAACCGAAACCAAACGAAAAAAACATGCCACAAAGAATCGAACAAGCGTTACACAAGGTGGACGCGTTCCGCTGACGAGAACAAACATTTTGATTTGGATTATCACGGATTTTGATGTGTGTCCGGGTCTATCGGCTGGACATATTCTTTCGCCGGTGTTCCCCAGGTCGCTCTGGTGTTCGATAGTTATTTATTTTGATTTTTGGATTACTCCGTGTGGACTGCAATTAAGGAGCGATTAGCTGGGCGTCAAAATGCAAATGGGCTGATTGAGACCGGGTAGGGTGATTGGGGATGGAAGCAGGCGGGTTGTGAGATTCTATCATTTGTCATTGGATGGGTTTGATGTATGACACGGAATGAAACGGATAATGAGATAAACACGGGTCACGTGCTGTCATGGTGGAAATTAGTACAACGGACTGTAGGAAGATCTGCGTGGGATCGTGTAAAAAAACAAAATAAAATTAAACGAAACAGGATTAAGGAGGATTAATCATTTTTAAACTGATCAAATTCTGTGCCGTTTAGTAGTGGGTTAATATGCTTTATCTTAACGAAGATTTTTCGGGGGTGTTGCTAAAGTTTAGATCACACAGCATTTGCTGTCTATTTGCTATAGACATTTTTAGATTTAAGTTGTGATGACTAATTTCTTCTCTATTTAACTCTGCATTCTTAAGAGTCCTTCCATTACCGATTGCCTTGATTCAGCTTGCCAGAGGCTAGATGGTCAGTCATACGTAAAGAGGAATAAACCGACAGTTGTATTTTGCTTCAAAATGTAAACCGATTTGCTACACCGACCGAGGCCTATTTCTCGACGAAAAGGATAGTTATCGATTGAAATAGTCTATATTGGGAAAATCCAACCCACACAAGATTCATCAATGCGATAACTCCCTCCAAAACTCCTTATTTGTCTGTACCTCTTGGAGTTGGACCGCCAGTAAGCAGGCCGACCAGAAAGGTCTAGTTTATCATGTCCATCAGCGAGCTTCAACTCAACTTACATATGCAGAAGAGCCATGCATAGTTTGACCACTCTCAAACGCCCTTCGCCAAGCAGCATCTAGGAGACCAAACATTATTTCGCATACTTAGTTTCGGTCTTATCGGGCGTTACAACCGTTTCGCGGTCCTGGCCAGCTGCAACAGTCGTCGTTAGGGCCTAACACGACTTCCCTTTCTATGTGGATGGCCAAAAAGGACTTTACGGATTGGATCTTCCAGTGCCATTCTCAAGACATGAACAGCCCACCGGAGCTTGACGAGTCCAATTCGCTGCAATGAGAAGGAACGATTAGTTTAAATCCCTTTTAAATGTAATTACATTATTCATAGATTTATCCATGCGGCCCGCGTGTTTGCAAAAATTACTTTGACATCACTGGTCTAATCGATTCTCTAAACGGATTATTTTCGTTTTTTTATGTAGATAGTTCTTGCTCGATTTCAGTCAGCAAATCGTTAGACCTGCTTAGTCATGCCGCTTAGCCATCTAATGGCTCTCTAGAATTGTACTACTTGTTTACTTATTTAACAGATACTACGACCGCTTGAAGGTCGTGACCTGCAGTAACAATCCTTGATACCGATCATGGTATAGTGCCATCATCTTCAGAACTGCATTGTCTCGGTCGTTCTGGCGGAAGCATAAACGCCATCACTGCATCTCAATTTGGGTCTACCATGCCTCCTCTGTCCATGTGAACGGCCAAAAAGGATTGGTCCGGTGACATTCTCATGACATGGCTCGGCGAGTTTTATTCATTGCGCTGGCGATGGTGAGATCACCTTACTATTTCTAGACTATTGATACCTCGCAGTTAGATAGTCGGTTCTTATTACGGAGAAACGAGAAATCAAATATCTTGACTTAATAAACAAGCTAGTAGCATACGATTAGAAATAAAATGCTCGGATTGATTTTAGTTCTTATCTGAGCTTAGCCGTCACACACCGCTGATCAATCGGTTATGACTATTTAAAGTCGCAAATAGACACTCACCAGATAAATGGAGCTTCTGGAATCTTGGCTACTCTGAATTAAATAGTAATGGGACTTTAATATTAAATATATCTATAAATGAAGTCTTCCTTTTGATGTTGTATTAAATAAAGAAAATATAAAGGCTTTTAGTTTGGCTTTTTGAGTAAGTAGAGGATAGTTAAACGTTATATTATTCTGTAACATTATCATTCTCTAACGAATCACATCAAGACATCAAAGATCTATTTCTACCCATTTGAAGCCTTACTCAACCATCTACATCTTTTTCCCTGTTCACCGAAAGCTTTTAAAGTTTAACAAACTCGAGCTGTTTGACATCCATTCCCGGCAAGCCATGCTCCGTCCATCACGGTCTCCTTATCGATGATGTGCATCGCTTCCCGCATGCAATTTTTCCCCAAATCGACACTCACACACACACACGAAACTGAAGTTTGACACACACTCATCAATTTTATTCTCAATAATGCAACGTCCTGCGACGACGACGACGACGCCAACGACGACATCAAACGTAAATAGAAGATGCGGTCCGGTGCGGTGTAGTTTTATGCCTCGCTGGTCAAATGCCGCTTTCCACATTCGGTTGCACTTCTTATCGCAACCGCAGCGCATCCATCGTCGTCGTGTGAATCATGTTCCCGGTGCAACCGTATACACTTTGTACGCTCTCTATGTCACCTCCCAGGAATTTGTTGTCACAATCAATCCAACCCCACCCACGTACAGGAAACCATGCCAGTGTACGAGATGTTCCGCCGTATTCGGCTGGCCGGCAACGCCCAAACCTTCCCAAAGTTCAAATTTGTTCTGTCTCCGGCCCAGAGTGATCGCTTCTATTAGTTTGTAGCCTTTCAAACTTGGGCCCATTATCTGTTTCGGGGTGAATGGGACCCACCGTACCCGGCATCCGTTTGGCCGGAGCTGTATGAACCTAAAGGGGCAGAGAACCGACAACGACATCGAAGAACAACCACAAGTTCAATTTGTACTATCCTCGCTTGCTCGTTCGCATTCTCTCTTGGCTCGAGGTAAGACGGTACTGTCGGGACTTTGAACGGACGCAAACGGAACTTCCTGTACCTCGTTTGTGGATGGACACCAGATGGACAGATGGTGGAGTATGGTGCAGGGTTGGGCCGGAACAAGCCCCAGACAAGATACAACCGTACTAAAGACGAGCAGACGTTCTTTAATGGGTTATGGAAGACGTGCATTCGTTTTGTTGCAAAATGTGAACGAATTCAATCGAAAAGCCCGGTACAAATGCGTATTAATTTATCTGTCTCTGTCTCTTGCCTTTGAACCCGGTTGATGGCCGACCGGTCCGTCCCGGAATGCACTCGATGCATCCCATGCGGCACGGTACGGGAGTATGATTATTTATTTTACTAATTATTCTAAATATATTATTCCGGTTCTAATTTTCCCGGCCAACGGACGGAACAACACGACTCGGTACGCCGGCGATCTACCCAGACCTACCGGGTGCCTGGCCCCGGTGGCCAACGTTGAGTGTAATTTATTTTCAAGATCACCGCATTCTTAATTCAATTCGAACTGGTGCTCCGTACGCAGATGAAGCACTTAATTCATACATATTTAATTGTGCTCCGGTGTCTTATCCCGCTGCTTAGCAGCTTTCTTATGTCCTAAGTGGGTTTATTCCTACGCCTCTTGCCCTTTCGATTGAAGACCATTAGGAAACAAAAAGACGCACACACACTCAAAACCCAACCCAATATTAACTACCCATCGAGGTATGCCGGAAAGGATAATTTATCAAAACAGTTCACCCGGCTCCATTCTAAACATTTGACCGAAAACATGACAGTGTGGCGATGCTGCCACGCGAGACGCTGTTTTGAAAAACGATCCGACCGAACCTAACCTGGCCAATTCCCATCATGAAAGTGGTGCTCCGTTTCCTGTTGCGGGGGTTGTTCCCGGGGATTTCAAAAACTGTCACCCTATAGTGATAGTGATAAATGATATGCATCCTTAATTGATCACTCGTCACCGGATTCGAGCACCTCGAGTGCACAATCATTAACTGACGAGTCGGTCTGGGGTGCGAGCGTTTTTTGGGCCAAGGATCGATGTATGTTATAGTGGCTCTGCTCGGTAGTTGATGGGTAGTTTTTGTTTTCTCTCGTTTTTAGTTTTCGAGTGTCAAAAACAGAGCGTGTCAACTTACCACAACTGTTGCTGGTTGCGCTGTGGTTCAAATTAGTAAATAATATGGTCGGAAAATCACTGCACTAGGATTTGATGGATTTTGGGACGTTTTTTTTTTTGGGCGTTAGGGACAGGGCAAACGTTTGGAAGTGTTGGTTGATGTTTCCAAATGAGCTGAATGATGGGTTGATTCATTAGCTTGTGCTGTGCCGGATGGGAAGTGTTTATTATTTTGACGTTTGGTGATTGTTTAAATAGAAGGCGTTCGATGACTTTTTGCGAGAGATTCAAGATGGTATGCATTATTATTTTTTTTTTTTTACAGTTTTGGCTTTAAATGAGGCTTTCAAGCACTCATAGAATCCGTGACATTTCTCATAGTAATTGTGTCTAGTATACAGACACTAGCAATCGCTCATATTAAATTTGTTTTGTAATGGATATTATGTGCTACAACTAATAGCTACAGCTAATGACTACAACTAATTAGATTTTGTTTATATTCTACACAGTATAGAAAAGACAGTCAGCAATTAGTGCAAAGTTATTGGAAAGGTGCAAAGGTGTCTGTTATTCGTAGCAAAGGTGTCTGTTATTCGTACGGCAATCCCTCCAACATAGACAAATGACTGCTCGTTGGATTTTTTTACGTAAGCTTATCATCTCATCAATCTAAACTTCCAGGCTTCCAGAGGCATTTACGGCGAATACCATTACTCAGGCGAATACCATGGGGTGGCACCGGTTTTCACACGGCAGGAGTTCAATTCCCATCTGGGCCGTTCCCCCATAGTATGGACTAACTATCCAACTATGCGGAATCAATAAGTCTGGTAAACCAGAAATGGCAGGCTTCACCCAAGAGGTTGTTAAGCCATGGAAGAAGAACAAGAACACCGCTCAGTAATGAATGTAGATCGGCTGTTTGGTTCTTTGGTGTTCCTAGCGCTGAATATCTCAATTGATCTCAACACTAGCATAAACAATCTTAAAGATCTTATTGAGACTAACTAAATCCTGCTTTTCTTTTATCCATTTTCCATTTCTCTTCTTGTTTTCTGTGAGGTTTTGTTGTTATAATTGTTTTCTTGCTTTGCTATTATGGGAAAGTAATGGAAGGTCCAATGTTTGATATTCTGAACGTATCACTTAGCATAATTTAGTTTACTTCACCGTCACTCCACCGAATGATCAATTTAGGAAGCTTTCTCTGGACCCTCTTTTGGTTATGAATAATTGTGCTTGAAAGGGAATATTACCAAGATTAGTTGTGCTAACCATGAAGTGTTATATCCGGCTATGTCCTGTAACTGTAAATGGTGGCATACGTTAATTGCTATCCTGGGTAAGGAATTGTTTTTGACTCTGAAGATGTAGTTGAATCTTGTAAAGCTTATCGTTGATGGTGATTGTCCTATCAAGCAGATGCCAGTCTTACCATATAATGTTTTGGTTTGCTGATGCCCAACAGTAGGTATAACATTTGACGTAATTTACAAGCTATTTTCCTTGTCTAATACCCGGTTAAATTTGTCAGTGTCTCCGGAAGATACATTCCAAGATTAACAGGGTGCAGCCCGTTTCAAATTCATCGAAATTAACATGAATTTGCTCCACGCAGTTTTTTTCATGGAATTCTGATGCTCTACAGATCTAGGACTTATTCATCCGTCTTTTCGAGGATTGACCCGTATTTCTAGAGTTTTGATAACCATTACTTACAAGTGACCAGATTCTAGGTTTCTAGGATTCTAGGTTCTCAGATAAGGTACCTGTGCAATCATAGGGTATAGATCGCAGAACAATGTTTTAAATCCTTTCATCAGTAAGTTTATTTAGAAGATCTCCGCTTAGATGTGTTAATTTCCTTCAGTCAAACTATCAGTCCTTAAAACCCTCATTATAATGAAGTAAATCACCACAAGCGTGTAGTCTAAATTAACTAAGTCTTCTCTCCAGCACCTGAGCAAGTCTTTCCCATTCGGCACACCGGTCTGCAATCGATAACCTTCATTTGAAGCACAAGCACAGGTACAAGGAAAATAGCAAAAAAAAAAACGGCAGAAGAAAACGATAGCGCTACACTCTAATTGCTTGATGGGAAAGAACAGCATACCTCGGAGCGTTCTGTTGCTTTTGCAAATCGAAAGCTTTCGTCCTTCGGCAAACATCTGCAAATGAAAAGCAAACAGTGAGACGAGCACTGACGGAGTCGAGGCACTGAGTTCCTTTGCGGGCGGCTGGCGAAAAGAAGTCAGTGCTAGCAATAACAGTCACACACAAAAAAACGCGCACACACACACACAAACGCAAAGCACATTTCCATCTAAATTTGAAACCCATACCTTAGCCTGTGCGTTGGCGACTCCGTCTCCTCCGAGAGTGACTACTGATTCAATCAACACACGCACACCCCCACACAGCTCAAGATCTAAATCGTTAACAAAATGGTGGAGGGATGCGGGGGAGAGGAGCGTAGAGGGAAGGCAAAATTGCATTCGAATAGTGCACGACTCAACGCATCATCAAATTGTCCGCATTAATTGAGTTACTACTGTCCTGTACCAACCGGGGAGGGGTGGAGCTGATGATGATGATGGCCAAATGAATATCGATGCGAAAAGTGAGCTCCTACCACCAATCTGTTTTAACCCGGGCGTGGGCCATTCTAACAGAACTCAAATATTTTTCCATCCCATTAGATTGGTTCGATTTCGTTTGGCTCTGGCACCCGAAATATGCTTGCTTAATATAAAATGCCGGCACAAGTGGGGCAAACCCATTCCAGGTGGTTTTGCTGGTGAAGATCGGGCGCCGGTCGCTGAAGGAGTGTGCGGTATGTAATGGAATATTTTCATTGCTGAGGTCATCTCGGCTCAATGTCAGCGGCAACTGCTTTATTTGCTCTAATCGTTACGGATGGCGCACATTCGGCGCTGCAGTCACACACGCAGCCAGACGGTACACATACACACCTGCAAAGCATAACAATAAAACCTTCAATCGATCGATTGCACCGGTGTACGTTCAGATATTGATTGTGGTTGGATTCGCTTTCGGGGGAGCCTCGCAACACACGTCATCGTTGCAACTGACAGCGACCGCAGTAGCCGACGGAGTTGGGCCCGTGATGGGATTGGGGATCCTGCTGCACTAAAACTGCACTCCGACCGGGCCAGTTCCGTAGAGTACTACCCGTAGAGTACTGAAATATGCATTGCATTTACATTCATTGTCCCACCCCACGTTCGGTGCAGTTTGGGTATTTGGTTATGGAAATGAAGACCGAAACCGCAAAACCGGGTAAGCCTTGCGTTACGACTTTTCGGAGACTCTCTGGAACGGTGTGCGGGGGAAGGATCCGGGGGGGGGGGGGGGGGGGGAGGAGGGACGTTCTGCAAAGGACACCCCTGAGAGCATCAGGCTCCAAAGCTGCCTCAACCGGCCCGAACCAACAACACGCAACAGCAGCTCCTCGTTTGGGGTCGAAACACATTCCGAATGTCGCACGTTCGGGAGTGATTTATTCTCCGGTTACCCCACATAATGCCCCGACTCAAAATTGTATCCCTCCCTCAAAAATACTATGAATGAAACATAAACCCGCTTTCGGGTTGGCCGGTTCGATTTGTGGGCTCAGAAAAGTTAGGCACCATCGGTGCCAGGCCTCAGCCAACCCGGCCGGGCTGGCAGACATCCGACTGTCCAAATGTCCCAAGAAAGAAAACTGGTGTTCAATTTGTAATTCCATCTGCGCCCAAGTGCAACGTCGTCCCACGTGATGCGAAAATGGTGACACATCCTGCCATTCCGATTCCCTCGATTGGGGGATAACCGCTCGTACAGAGCCCCCGGTTCAACTGGTTCAACTGTGGCAACTTATTTTACCCATCAGACAACGTCAAGAATCGGTCAGCTGGAAACGATGAACTGATCCCTGGTTGGTTGGTGGTTGGAGATTGGCCAAAAACTCCATCTCTCTTTCGCTCTTTGCGTCTCTCTCTCTCTCTCTATTTTATTTTTGTTCTCCTATTTTTTGGAGAGAAAAACTCGTTCAGAATTAGTCCTCCAGAAATTGCCCAGAAGTTCCCCAGAATGCTACAACGGGGGGTGGGGGGATGCCGGCATCGAGGGGAGGGGGGGGGGGGCAAAATATCTCTACCGAAAATTCAATAGACTTCAATTTGCATATGAACAGATTAATGTTCACACCCACGGGGGCACACCCGGCACACCGGACCGGAAGTAGAAATGTCACAAACGTACGTACACTAGCACGGACGGAACCGAGGTAGGGCAACAAAAGGTGCGCTCGCGGGATGCGGGAAGGTGGTCGTCGTCGTTTGGCGGGCGTTTTTTTCTTTTTGGTTCTCCACTTCTTTCTCGTCCCAATGTAAATGGCCACGGATGCAGATTCGGACGTTCGCAGATTAAAATCCCGGACGACACGGCGCACAAAATCTGTCACAATATTCACGCCCTATTTTTTCGCACGTGCCCATCTGCACAACAATCCGGCGGCCGGTTGATGGTGGTTGCGATGGTTCGCCGGGTTGAGCAAAATATACATATTTAAATTACAAACACACAGGCTTGTGCTCTCTTTAGGTAGACAGGGAAGCAGCTATCTGTCCCCCGGAGCAAAGACAAGGCGAATCGACAAGCAGATAGGGGTGCGTTTTCTGCTTCGAGGGAGTCGTCATGTACTGATGGCGATCTTTTGATGTGCTGTGTAGTGATGGTTCATACGCCATACAGTGCGGGTTCAGTTTTTACGACACACAGCTCGCTTAATCTGAATAGGGAGGGACGAAGCATGATCTGATAAGACAAATCGAAAGTTTATTAGAGCAGAAAATTAAATGAGTCTATCATTTTTAACACGACCTACCACAACAGTGGATTTCGGAGTGAACAAAGTTTCTGGCTTCAATAAACAACGCACGTACAACTGCGGCATGATGTCACCATTTGGCGCAAATTTGCGAGATGATAAAACTTCTCTGGAAACTACTTTTTCCTTAACCGCGACCGAGATCTTACGTCATCGGTGAGGGTCATGTAAACAATCTCAAATTCAGAATTGATATCTTGTGGTGGAGCGTTCAATGTGAAATTTCGGCATACCACTACGAGGCAAAGGAGTTTCAGTAATTCTTTTCTCAAACTCTCATACGGACCACTACTTCAACATCACCAACTAGAGTATAAGTTTTGGAATGCTCTGAAGATCTTAAATGACGGAAGCTATAGAACGAGCTGATCTCCTAGGACCTTGACTCAAATATTAATCGGAGGCAGACAGATAGATATAAGAAACAATGAACATTAGCACGATTTTATCAAACATCTAAAAAAGGACTATTGAAACGGAGTTTAGTCTCTTTACGATGAGACAACACAATAGACAATATGAGCCTTTAATATAACGATGCATTTTTTAATTACGTTCATCGTATTACCTGATCTCATTACACTTTTTTACCAATTTTATCGTCAACATTTCATAGCTAATGCATGATAGGAACTTCTTAAAAGATTAAAAATATTGATGTAGATTGAAGGTTTAAAAGATTTTTATGTCTAAAACGATTCCTCTCTGATTCGTTCGTCTAAATGAATAATTTTCATTACGTTGAAACGAGTGACGATACAAGGTTTTTCAGTTGATAAGGTAAAATCAACCATTTTTACAGGGTTTTTCAGTTGATAAGGCAATAGCATCCATTTTTATGGCAGGCTCCTTCGATGAAATAGCAAACAAAGCTAGTGAATATGGAAATGGCTTCAGAACGACAGGGAAATCCTCTCAGCGGGGGGGAGGGTCCTTTCAGCGCTCGGGTAAGTGCGTGCAATATCAATGGCTACTATGACAATATCATCTGAGGACATCACAATAAAAGGTATTTGATTACCCTGTCACCTGAAGTCGTTTCCATGTCAACTAGCTTTGTTTGCTATTCCATCTAAGAAGCCTGCCTTATCTTATCTAAGAATTGCCTTATCAACTGAAAAACCCTGTACGATTTAAGTGTTTGTCTCAGTTCTTTCACATTAAAAAAATGGTTATTTATCGTTTTAAATTATAATTAAATACTCCAACCTTACAACTTGCAATAGCAGGTTAATAGCATTCTTTAACTTTATTGGCCCTATTACCTTGCGATGTTATAGATAGCGATTCCTAGCTTCTTTAATTTGATTGTGCCCCAAGCTAAGTAATCAGTCCAGTTTACGGCAAGGCAGCTGGATTTGATTTGATACTCTGAAATATGATGATACCTCGTTAAAGTAATACTGTAAAAGTAAGTCCTACCAGTCGTTGCTAAAAATTGTCGCTTACTGTACAGTACCAGCGGACAGCACGCCAGGGTCAACGTCACTCATCCGGCTGACCTCATGTTACAGTAATGGAAAAAAGCCTCCAAAAAATAGTACAACCCCGCGCTCGCCGCCCAACCAGTTGGTGGTTTGTTTACGGGTTTACTTCACAATCCCTGTACAATTCAAACCTGAAGCACCTGTGCATTGTGCTTCTCCCCCCCACACACCTGGCAAACGGTTTGGTTTGGTTGTGGTAAAACTTAAATACACACACGCACACACGAAACGGGCGCGTGGGAAACCATCGATTGTTTGATGGTGGCAGGCTGCAAGCAGTAAAGTAACTGTGCGCTGCATTACTGCTGCTGTTGCATGGTCAGCACAGTATTGGGTTTATTAGTCAAAAAAGGGCAAAAGCAACAAAAAAAGGAATCCCCATACACACATACGCACGCACACGCACATGCTTGTGGAATCAAAAGTTGTGGGATAAAAATGAAAGTAGAAGGTAGCAGTTTTCGGGCAGAAGCAAAATGGCGCACCGAATGAGGGAAACCGTTCCGCGAAGCCTACGATGCCCAGGTAGTGCTGCAGGTAACTCGTTCCGTACGATGAGCGTACTACAATCAACAAGTCGTTAAATATTCAAAACACCAGTTGATTTCTACGGTTACACGCCGCTCGCAATAGGGTTATGGTATTTCGCCAACCGTGGGTACCACTACCAGTGAAGGATGTATTACAGGATCCGCAGCCGCCTTGCCGTTCGGTGTACGGTGCAAAGGGTTTGGGTGTTTTGGTTAAAAATTAATCCACAATCCCATTTCGGGTAGTTGCTTCGCAAGCCAAACACCCGGGCACTCGTGGTTGGGGTTGGTGAAACAGTTTTGTGAGTAAACAGCCGCACATATTCCGGGTGTGCGTTTCAATCAGCGAAAAAGCTGGGTAGTGTAAATCTAACGTAGTGTTTTGATATTTGTCTACAAAATAAAGTGTAGTTTGATGTCTGTTTGTGTGCGTGTGTCGGAGCGCTAGTTTTTGATTGCGAAAATACGACACCAGCGCGCGTTTACCCTAGTTGGATGTTTATCTTTCTAAATTGCACAGTGATTGGCGCGTGCAAACAGTCGCATCTGAATTGTGTGAGTGATCGGTAATAAAACTGCTGCAGAGCGCTTAAATAGTTCAACAAATAGAGTATGGAGGAAAGCTGAAAGTATGAAAGAAACTTAAAAGTTTACGAGTTATATAAGAAGGAAATTTTTATTCTTCATAATTTGAACAGCTTTCCATTTGACAAGCAATGTCTAACTAAAATCAATATTATAAAATCGTTAAGGGAGATTTGTATGTGACATACGTGGCTTATATCAACAGCCCATACCTTTGCTCGGGTTTGTCGGTTGTAGAAGAGAATTTAATGTATTTTATAGACATTACTTACAGTATCTTAGTCCTTTACTCTATTCCAGAACCTTTGAAAGAACTTTACATCGAATCCCATCCTCGACCATTCCTTCGTCCTCAGGGGATACTATCCCGATACGAGCTTTTGAACTCAAATAAAAGAAGCAAGAAATGGTAGTTACAAAGAAAGAGTTGAGGTTAACACCCAAATAGCCAAAATTAAGGAAATCGAACTATCGTGCTGCTTGAGGGCTGCATAAGGAAAAAACGTACCAGCGCCGAACTTTGAGGTAAGTTAAAAAGACCGTGGAAATTGATGGAACTATGAAGCTTTTCTTCTTGCACTTGGAACTCGATGGAACTATGAGGCTTATTTATAAACCATGCATAGCGTTCATCCGAACTATGCAGCTTATTAAGAAGCATGCGGTACTTCATGGAATTTTATGCCCATTTAAGAGTGAAAGATGGCCCTTCAAGTTGTTTGTTTACAGGATAATGTCAATAGGAGATTGCTATCTGCTATACTTCGTCAGAAAAACATTGTGTGGAAAGATGTGTTGAAAGTGTGTAAAAAAATAGGGAAATTGTTTTATAAAGCATGCTTAAATTATGCGTGAAATATTTGAGAACGAAGACGACTGCGAGATAATCGATATTCCGATCGATACATCCGAAAACTCTAGTTCGGAAGATGATCAGCAGCTTGAAATCCCGAAACAGATGCCTTGCATGAAAATAAATAGCACATAAAAACTTTCTTTAACAGCTCGATATACGAGAGCTGCTTAAGGCCCGGTTAAGGGTACGAAGAACTATGACGCTGCTTATCTACTGCAAAAGACTATTAGATCAGCGATCTTTAGCATGCTGAAATTGGCTGCTTAAGATAATTTGGCTATTTGGGCACTGTCTTCATACGGCCAGACGGGGGTTCAAATCTGAGCTGGCTGCTTTGCAACAGGTAAAATCAAGTCACTGAAAGCCAGAAATGGCAGGCCGACACCTTTCAAGGTTGAATAGTGCCAAGGAAGAAGAAGACATCAGAAATAAAAGCATTACTGTTATAGATATATTAAAAAAAAAGATAGTTCAACGTTGTTCAAACCATGCACAAAAATACTCTTCATTTATATTAATTTATTTACCATTTGTATCACAGTTTATTCAGTGATATGGGAGAGTTCCGAAAAAAAGTACGGAACGGAACTGGGTTCTTTTGGAAAAGGAATGTTACAGAAGGTTTTGATTCAGGTTCATTCCTATCGCAAGGATCATACTTTTTGCAAGGTTTGTATCTTTCGCCAAGATAGTTCCTTTGGCCTGATTCGTTCCATTTGTTCTTTCCTTTCACTAGGTTTTTTTTATTCCTTTAGTCAGGTTCGTCCATTTTGTTATATTCTTTATTCCCATTTCTGATGGGTTATTATACGCACTTAGCACAGGTATGTATCAGATATGTGACATCTAAAATAAGTAAAGAGTATTCTGCAGAAAATTGGAACGAAATATTCCAATCTCAAGCCAAACACTTTCAAGTAAGTAAGGAAAACTGTCGTCATCTTCTTTCTTGGCCTAACGACCTCTTAAAGGTCATGCAATTTCTGGCTTTCCAGACTTATTACTACTGCAACGTTGTATAGTCAATTCTCACTATTGGGACAACTGCCCAGATGAGATTTGAGCCCCGGTCCTGGCGTGTGAAGCCCGGCGCCGCCATCGGAGCGCTCCCTCCGCAACTGTCTTGTGACTAAATATTCAGAATAGTTTATCGGGCTGAATCTGTGAATAATATAATTTTAAGTAACTGCGGTAAATTATCACTATAATCGATGGGAGGATAATTGATATCAGGGTTAAGAGATGATATTCGCTGTCGGTTCGAAAAGCATTATGTTAACATTTATTAAGCTTAGTCATTGAACTATACCCAATTCAGATAAAAAATTCATATACGTTGTATTAAACCACAAATTTATATACTTTTAAAGATGGAGAAAAAGACGTAAAGAAAAAGACAATTTTTGCAATCGGTTTAACAAGTCAAATACAAATAATTTACAATGTAGCAATATTGTTGAGTATTTTAATCCACGACACTCATCTTACTTTTTCTCCATTACATACAAGCCTATTGTGACTCATCGAACCGGTGCATATAGCGTAGTTCTGCTAATTTTAACCACAACTCCCATGACTCACGGCTGCAAACTGGAACGAAAACAAGCTGATATCGCGTTCGTGATGATTAACCATCGATTCACAGCTTCTGCTTCCCGGTGTGTTGACGTCATGGTTCAGCCAGCGCTGCAAATCTATGCGAATGGCGAATGGTTTTAAATCGGTTGAGCGTGTGCGATTTACGACTTAACGATTCATAATCAGCGCTATAGCTGTGTGGTTGGGTGAAAGGCATGGAAGTTGGGTGGAATTGCGTGGAAGAAATAAAATAGGTAAGAGAGATGATAAGCTATGTTCAGATTTTAGTCTAAAGTAGCGATAGTTTAAGGCTCAAAAATGCTTCTGCCACTAATGTTCTGTTTTCTGTTGGACCCATCTTTATTGTGGCTTATGCCACTCGATCGTCTCTTATACCAACCAAGTCATCCATCTAGCTCCACAATACCCGTTTACCCACCCGAAAGGAACATCACAGAAAATCTTAATATTTACGGCCGCCAGCCGAATTTTGTGTGGAGCCTTCGAAATCCTTCAATCCAAATCCCGCCAGCTGGCTAGGGGTTGGTGACACTGGTTCGGTCCGTATCAGCGAACGTTCCCCAAGTTCGACAGGCAATTCAACTGTCAGCCTAACGCAAATTATGGCCATCATAAATCAGGCCTTGAAACAACAGTAAAAGATTAATATCACACAATGCCACCATCGGACAGTTGGGCATCGACAGCCCGGTCCAGCTATCGGGCACCATCGCTTCCGTGTTAAACCCCCCGGGCGGGGGTTGTTTTATGCAAGCTTTTTTTTGGGCCCCCAAAAAAAAACACCAAAACCGAATTCGATGCCTAAAGTGAGTTCATAAAATTAGCAAAATTGCTCGATCACTCACGAACACGGATGTATGAAAATCGATTGCCAAAGAAGCTTTTTTACTATCCGTTTCCATTCCTTCCACAAACTGTAAAGCGGTTTTATGACAATTATTCTTGGGTTTAACAAGAATTCGAAAACAAAAGAAGTAACAGGAAGAGGCACTCGTATAAAAATAAATTAAAATCACCCCAAAAGCAATAAAGGCAAACTTCAGATATAAAAGCTTATTTTCTTGGAACGGTTTTAAGTACGGCGCAAGGAGGCGCCACATGAGAAGGCAGGCGCATAATGGCACCAATAATCATAATCCTTTCCTCCTTGGCTGCTACGTTGATCCTGTTGATCGTTGGCAGGCGGAAACAAATCCCATCGTATCCGTTCGCATTCAAGTCGTCGATCGTACGAAGCGTTCTTATTTATTACTATTATTTTCAACACTCCAGCCAGCCCAAGAACCGGCTTTTTTGGCGGACGCTCCAGACTGTGCTCGCTGCTGTATGTGGCTTGTATGTGCGTATTTATAGGCTTTTTTATAGAACTCATAAATAATACTCCAGCCATCGTTTCGGTTATGTTGCGTCGAGTGGTTAAGGAGGAATTTAAACTCACCAAAGCAAAAGCAAAAATCTTCAGAAAACCGAGAAGACCGACAGTACCCCCTGAGAGACAACCTTGCATCAGCAGAATCTCAATCAGCAGTTATCGCTCATCGGTATCTCACCGGCTCTCACTCACGGCACTATGAGCGCTACATAAATGGGTTGCGTACGAAGTGAGTGACCGAGAGTGCGAGCGCGGTACGGTTTTTATGTGTTTCCAGTTTATTTCTTTTATATTCTGCCATTCCCTCTTGTTTCTCCCCTTCATACCTTCTCACCCACCTCCCCAGTTGCCCCGTACCTCTTCACTCATGTATTCGCTGTTTCGCTCTATGCCAAACGCAGACGCGCAACAGCTTTTTTCGCCAAACGCCACCCTGCACCACTCACACACCGATTTTGGTAACGCGATTTTGGCGCGTCTTTTCGATAGATTATGTTTCCGAAATATCGGAAAAGAAAAGTACAAGGAAAAATAAAAAAAAACCCTCAGTCACTCGCGCGCTTCTCGGCGTATAAACACAATTATTTTACAAATTATTGCTTTTGCCTTTCAAAACCATCCCGCAGGCTACCAGTTGGAGTGCTTTTCTTTGACTATGTATTTTTCTTGTGCAGTTGTGAGGTTTCCACGTTCGGGGCCACTCACTTCCCACTCCCCACCGGGGGTTGACTTCCCTCTCGAATGCTTGCTCATTATCTTAATGCTTCATTCGCCCATCGCCGTCACATTTTCATTCCCTCATTTCCCCCGTTTGTGCGTGTGTGTGCGCGATAAACCGGGCGTTGGTAGTAGATATTCTAGCACAGGCCGGCTGCAACGAATCCTTTTGCTTTTACTTGCACTCGGGAACATTGTTGTAGCGTTCCTGTCCACACCACTCACCCTTCAACTCACCCTTCGCTAGCAAAAACAACACAACACGCACACCGTTCGCTATTGTGGTGAAAATAGGATAAGGGATAATAGGACCCAGGGCAGGCTGGGGCTGACAGGGAACAGGGCAAATGTGCGTTATTATGCTCTGCTTCTGCAAAACCTGCGTGTACCATACAGTGTACCGGGGCAACGGCAAAAGCCGGTCCCATATGTGTGTTGTAGCGCCGTAGCGATTAATATCGTGCTCGGTTGCGCTCGGCTTATGTACTTTCGGGCCTTCTGGTGAGCTGCGTGAGTGCAGGGGCAGCAGCGGCAGCACCGTGTGGCCAGGGAAACGCATATTTCGAAGCACAAATATAATTGGTATTTACGCCACCGTTGTGCCACCGAATGGCACCGCCACATCGGCCATTCGGGGTGTGAGTGAGAGTACGGATACATAAGCGCGCCATTCACTCCCAAGGCACTCGTGTGTGGCGTGGATGCGTTTGCAAAGTAGCACCGAACCGAATGATGATGATGATGATGATGCTGACGATACCGATGACGTAGCGAAGCTGATGATGATGATCGTGCAAACTAACGAACGGCGCGCGGTCACCTATCTGCCTATGCAATGTACTGGGAGCCCTCTGACGCTTCACGTTTTTCATCTCGTTCTCACCGCAGTCACTCACGCTGCTCCTGTTTCGCTCATGCACTCACCATCAGGTTGGTTGGGTTCGGTGCGTGCGGATAAGTGTAGATGTGACCGGGTTTTTGCCCGTGTCGACCGTGCGACGGTTTTGCTTACAGTTTTCGTTCGATGCCGTTTGAAAGTTGCGGGATTTAGCAGCACATTGAAGCATAGAGGCCAGCCGTTACGATTCTTAAGCGCACGGGAAGAGATGGGTATTGACATTTGTGCTTTGTGCTTACGGAAGAAAAATATGAATAAAAAAAAATACTTTACACAAAATTCTACACAAAAACATTGAATAATTTTCTTATTTTGTACTTGCAATAATTATGAAATAAAATAAAAAAGCAAAAAAGAATCCTTATGGATTCTGAACTATTTTTTTTCTAATAAAGATATTTTAGTCAGATAGCATTTAAGATATCTTTAAACAGCTCTTAAACACTCGCTGTAACAATGGTATAGATTGTGCACATCTTACAAGACATTTACTTCTTGTGCTTCTTGTTGCCTTTACCTCAATTATTTTGATAAAAATATTTAAATTAATGTTCCTTTCGAACTTTAACAAAATGTTTCCCATATAGTAGGATTGTGTAGGCTTTGAACCCTTATTTAAAAAGTGACTTATTACTAAATTATTTAAAAAAAAAACTATCACGTATGGAATCAATTTTGGATATAAAAATTATGGAAAACAATTATGTAAAAATCAACCTTATGTGTGTATTGTAGCCTTTCCCATTTATATTTTATTTGGTTTCAGTATAAAATAAATAAATAAAAATAAATTTTCTATCTCTCATCATAGTTGTTAAGCGTTGTTTAATGTTAAATGTGTTTAATGTGTTTTTAATGAGTTTGTAGAACAATATGTATGTATCACTTATTTTAATTTAGTTTAATTTCAATATGTTAGCGTCATTCATGCTATTTAAAAGAATGCATTATTTACTTATAAATTAAATAAACAGTGAAACGGTTCAAAGGCAGGACAAAGCAACGACCGCTGTAAGCACTATTTTGTATCAATCCACCGGCGGTGGAAAGTTTTTCTCTACCACCTCTAGGGGATTACGCTTTGCGCTGGCGAGCATTTGAATTTGTTGAAATATTTTCACTCGAGCTCGGTTTCGTGATCGTCATATTATGCTATTTCAAGTAGTGCGCTACCATCACCCCACCATTCAGTTCCCTACTTGGCTTACCCACATCTTCTCCCAATCTACCCTCTTGCACATACATTTTACAAATCTCACTCAATCGCTTTCTCGGCCTCGTTCGCTCGTTCTCCTTCTCGCGCATACACAGACAAACTATCAGCATCACCGCTCCCATACTATAATAGCTTACAAATGCTGTTCAGCTGTTCATGCTGCTCTCTATACTGCCCTGCCGATCCTCTGCTTGTACCCTCCGTTCCCTTTCGTGTACCAAACCCCACACAACCAGCGCAAACCATTCACCATTACTTCCTCCATGCCTTCGCCTGCCCTGCTTCTCCTCCTGTGCTCTTTTTTCCCAACGATTTCTTATTCACTAAACCTTCGTCCCAAAAGGCACCCTTCCCAAAAACGGATGCCACAAGGATCACATGTAGTGGCGAGAAAGCACGGTCGCACGAACGAGCTAGAGAGCGTGAAGGATAAGGAAAGAGCACGTGAGTGTCCCTGTCAGTGAGTGGCGGCAATGCACAGCATGTAATGCTGAACCCAGTGCAACATAGAAGCTAAGCAGCTCTCACAACTCCAACTCAGCTTCACAGTTCATTTCGTTTTGCTTCTTTTTGTTTTGCTTTCCTTCTTCTCGCAAACAACTCAACCTGCCTGCCTCTCGTTTCCACCCCTCCCCTTGAATGGTACCCTACAACCTTCACTCCAGTATCGTTTCCATGCGGGTGAACGTTCCCCGAGCGCTCGTCGACAGGCGGCAAGCCTTGAGAACTCACCCGTCCCACCACAAGGCAAAGAGAGCAAGCGCGCTCACGGGAGTTGGGCTTTTTTTTATTTACTTCTTCTTGCATTTCTTTTCCTTCTGCTGTTTCTCTATTTACACCCTCCCGGCTGCTGTTGGGTGCTTGCTTAACTAAACTAAATGTAATGCTAGCATAACATTTCCTGCTCGGCAAGAGCACTCACCACGGTGAGAATCCTTGAAAGGTGAGCTCCTGCATCCGAGTAACTCATCACTTGATGACTGGGAACGAGGGAAAAAAATTAAACAAAATCGTCGATGGTAATTGCGGTACCCGATTCGCTTTTCGAAAGAGGACACGATGCCTTGCGTCCCCTATCCAACCTCCATGGTTCCCGCTCATCATCGAGAATATTTAAGGATATCCGTTTTATATACTCAACAGCCGCTCACGCTAGCACGCATCACATCAAAGCAAACATATGGGCTGTTATGTTCCGAGCCACGGGGCCAGACCAGAAACCGGCAGTGCCTTATCTCGGATAGCCTTTACCAGACGGTCGAGTGATTTCGTGTGCCTGATACACTGGAACTTTTAGCCTGAGGTTCATGATAGAACCCAAACGTAGATTCTTGAAGAGTTCCCTATGAAAGGGCAACTTAAGTTAAATTTAATATAACAAATTCTATAGAGGAAAAGAATTCGAGCTCAAAAATCCCCATCCCAATTTCGATTCATTCCTTATGTAAAAAAAAAAGCCCCTGACTAAGGCAAACCTCCCCCTATCGGTCTACCTCATTCATAATGACGCGCGCGCGTACAATACATAAGCTTACGCGCCATCTCGCCCTACCATGTTACCGAGGGGCCACAGCTGTGGCAACCCCGTCCCCGGCAACTGGTATTTAATTTCGGTGTGATGAATTTAGTCCCAGATTTCTGTATTTGAAAAGCCGTAGGGGTGTGCTTATGATATGTCATTAATTCTTTTTCCACCCTCACACACACACACACACACACACACGCACCGAGCCTTTTGTGGCATGATTTTTCCCATTCAAACATTATCATATCATTAGGGAAGACTTGAGGCTCACAAGTGTGTGTGTGTGTGTGTTTGTGTTCGCTATTCCTTCCAATTGTGTTCCAGTTCCGTTCCAGTTGGTTCCAGAGATCCCTTCGCCATCTCGCAAAACCCCGACCCGCTAACGCTCTCGGGGACATTATTCAAGCGTTTGCCTTGATTGAAACGCTAGTTGACAGATTTCGTTCAGAGATGCCCCGACAAACCCGGGGATGGAGGGGGAGGTAGCGCAAGATATAAAGATGAAAGGGAAGACTCACACATTCCCAACTTTTGCTGGCCGTGGATCCGGAGGACTCCTGCCGAGTGCCTTTAGTCCGAGAGTCCATCCCGGAGTTGGTGGGTTGGGTGAAAAGAAAGAATGAAAGAAGACCAACCGGTGCACATCCATGCCAGCAACTTAACCGGGAACACATATTTAGTAGTAGCAGCACAAGCACCGGCAGCATAAAGACGGCAAGAACTAATAGTTGAAGTACCCTTGCAGCACTACCAGCTTCCAGCCTTGCTGGAATGCATCCCAGCCAGGGAAAAAAGTAGCAGGAACAACGGTGGCACACGCTCTCAAGTGCCGACGTCCAACCACACCCCACCACACACCCAACTTCCCACGTGGCATCCACACGATCATCGGATGGATGTGACCGGAGACATGACCAACACCGGTTTTCTGGTGTTGTAGTAGTTTGCTCCGTCTGTGCATTCGGCACTGTCGGTCGCTCGGACGGTCGTGGCTGCACCGGTACGGTACGGGTACATAAATGTTGTATGTAAGGAACAATGCCATTTTCCCGGTGATAATGGAATCCGGCACGTTTTCTGGAGCAGTCCAAAAGTACGAGCTGCTGCTGCTTGTGTGTTCCGCAGCTGTCGAAACCGTCTCGTACTGCTGTTTGTCCTTCCAGCCGGAGGGATGGGGAGAGGAAGGGGGAGCGCAGGAGCCGTAGGGTGGGATTGTTCCAAGCCCAAATGAACCCATTCTTCCCGGGGTCGTTACCGTGTGGAGCTTGAAGCCGGCATCGCATGGACACGGGCAATCGTTACTGCCAATGATTGAATGTGTTTTAAGCAATTTCAAGCAATTATTTCGTCGAGGTAATTTCTGGCGAGGACCAAAGAGTAACTGCCAGGGCAGAGGACACTCGTGTGTGTGTGTGTGAGTGGAGGTTTTTCTTATTTTTATATTGCCCAACCCCCGAACCGTAACTCTTTACGGTCCGCTTTACTCCCTTTAACTCTGAGGTTTACCGATTTAAATGTATATTCATTTATATTCATATTGTACTATGTTTTCTGCTTGTTGACTTTTGTGGCATCATCTTCGTGCATGACCGACCGGTGTGGGGCAGATAGATAACAAAGCTCAACCAACAAATGGTCAGCCACGGCACCCATTCCCAGCATTGGTTGAGTTCATTTTCAACTGGCTTTCAAACCCATTTTTCTCTGCACGGTAACACATTGGCGATGGTTTGTCTGCCATTAAATTGAAAGCAACATATCGAGAGTGTCTTCTAGTCTTATGTGCGATGAGTAAAAGAGGCAAATGGGTTGATTTAAATAAAATAATCTTGAATATTCATACAAGAAATCGAATCTGGTCCTGCAGGCGGGCTTCGCCAATGAGTGAACGTCCCTGTCACGTTGGGTGTGGTTGGTGTGTGTATTCGATTAAAAGATAAATGCGAAGTGAAGTTCATCATTAGTTGTTCCAGACCGAGGAAATGAAACCCCCCGGTCGGCGGAGATCTGGATCTGAATGCTGTGAAAGAAGGATTACCGAGTGAAAACAGAGTAAAATAAGGAGCATATCAAACCGCTCACTCGCATCGTGGTGATGGAAAATCGATTGGAGCTAGGTTTTTCTTGAAAAGGGTCGATGTTAAAATCTACAGAATATGATAATCTTTTTTTTTAAACATACGGGTTTGAAAGCACGTTGAATTGATTTCAAATTAGCTTCCATTTTTCATTTAAACTTGAAAAAGGACTAATAGTTCAATTTTCTAACGCTGTTTGAACATGAACCTGACAGGAAAAAGCTTTAGTTTGAGCGTCCTTTCGTTAAGTAGAGCCTCTCGCGGAACAGTACTTGGATGAAGAGCAGTGGTTCTCTCGCATTCCCCACGGAATGTTACAAATATAAGTGTTTGTGATTGTCTTAAAAACTCTCTTACTTGTACAACCCCAAGCGAGACTGTAGCTACTAAATAACACAAAACCACAGGCCTTACCCCGAAAACTTATCCAAAAATCCCGCCCTTGAACAAACGCAATTATGGTTTGGTTAAGAAACTTCCTAATCTTGCGTTAGCAAAAAAAAAAAAAAATAGTACCAGAAACTAACTAAAAGCACAGCGACTGAATATTTTTACCAAGCCTTTTCGGTAAAAAAATTATGAAGGAAATGTCTGCGACAGTGACAATACTTTTTCAGCAACCGTCTTCCTATTTTTGATAAGTTTCCTTCAATATAATTTGCGATGCACCGCTGTGGATAGATTCGGATTGCTCGTCTGGAAATGACTAGGTGTTGACTTGCCGATGGTTTTCGCCTGAAGCAATTATTACTTATTATTTCCATATATATTTACCCTACTTGTCCTTCATTTCTGCAAAGTTTATTGTCGCAGCTGCAGTTTATTAGCGGGCTAAGCGACTCATTTTGGCTAGCCGGTAACGACTGTTAAGTAGATGGCGCGTAACGCCACAAAAATGAAATATTTATCCAAGTATATCTCCTGAAAGATGCTATGTTCTCGAATTACCTTATCTATAGTTATGGAAACTGTAGTGAATAAAGAGCCGAATAGCGAATTGAATAATACTGAATAGGAGCCTTGTCTGTTAAATATGTAGAGTAATTAAATAATCAAAAATGTCTCGACACCACCCACCAATAAAATATGAGAATATCATTCCCAGACCATGAAGGCCTTCTTCGTATTATGTGTTTTAATCCTGCTTTAGCTAATTATCTGTTCAATACAGGTGCTTTGATTCACTCAAATTAAAGCATTTTTGTTATTTCGTACCGACTTTTATCAATTTTCATATTCATAACCATATATTTCTGGCTTGTTGATACCAAGTTGTTGGATAGGAAGTCTTCATAACGACAGGACGGTTAAAATCCGGTACGAATGAGATCTTAACCTCGGTTCTGTTCGTGTGAAGAGCGGCGTCGCTGTCGCCGCAACCACGGCCTCATTAGATTTTTAAAATGTTATAATGTTAAATCCTAATTTTCGTGTAAGTTTCCTTATAGAAGCTTATTTATTCTTCATGAAAAATAATGATAAACTTGATATCGAAGGTACAAAGGCAATGACCGTAACTTCAAAGAAGTATCAAAACATAGGGATGATATTTCGCAAACATTCAAGATATATGTCTCCTATTACCATCCATCATCATACCATCTTCAGCCATCCAACAACCCCAACACGTGCGCAATATAAATTGATCGATTCATCATGCCTGTGGTTACTGGCTCGCATATCAAAATGCTCCTCATCATTGGGCATCGGGGTAGTAAAAATGGGTACGATTTTCCCACCCCTAATTACGCTACAATTCACTGCGCTATGAATGGTAAACATTTGCATCCATCAGCGTCGCCGTCTTCACGGCGCTCGGTATCAATTTGTCAACCGTATAATTGTACCGTTCCAACAGGCGCACGCCATGTACATTTCACTGCCGCTGCCAAATTGTGCTCACACGACGCTCAACGCTAAGCTCCTGGAGAGGAGTATTTGCTGGAAGGGACTGGCGACGAAATTTCGAGGAACTGGTGAGCTAAGGGAGTGCGACAGAGCTTTCATTCGGCATCTTTTCCCCATTTTCCACGCCCTATTGAGGACGTGATCAATTGCTACGCCACGGTGGTTGCCCAAAAAGAAAAAACCTGGCTCGCGATAGCATCCACTCTCGGTCGAAGTAAAGGTGCAAAAAGCGCTCGCCGGAGAAGAAATCCGATAGTAAGAAGTATAAAATCTGCAAAAAAAAAAACTGTGGCACGCAAATACGTTTTACAGCACCGTGTCGCACAGGAGTATCGAACGAAGCGGAACCGCTTCACATCGAGAGTGATGTTAGAGGATGAATAAAAAATAAAACCTCAGCGAAAGGAAATCGTTCGCCCTTCACCGCGGCACCGTATTTGGCCGGAGATTAAAGTAGCATAACAAGATATAACATTCCATTGCGCTTCCCGTGCAGCTTTTCCGTGCTCCGGTTGCTGTTCCTGTTCCTGCAGTACTTCGCGTGGAAAACGTCGATCAAATGGAAATGATGTCGACGGCATCAAAGTGCATGTCGGGATGTCCCGTGTCGGGAAGCTGTCATCCTACTTCTTTTTTAGGGTTTCGCGATGTATACAAACTCCACCGATATGACGAGCAACGTCATATTTGTCGAGTGCAGCCGTGCGTTAGCGTTATAAAATAAAATAACTCTTCCACGAAAGGACGATGCACTCGGTGGACTCGAGGACAGCGACGACGATGCAATGGGTGACTACAGTGCATACTGTTTCTATAGATCCAGTAGAGTTTTATGCATATTTAGTTTCATTTGACAAGTTTTTCTCCCTGAAAATGTTTTAGGTAAATATCAATTCGGAAATTAAAAAAGTTCACCACGAAAATAAATGGAGCAGTTGGGACAACTTTTGAACATATTTTTGCTAATAAATTGAGTTTTCATTAACATATCATGAACATTGAGGTTAATAATTAATTAATTTAATAATAAGGGATATAGAGTGATGTTAAGCTTGACTGATCTGTTTATTCGCCCTATACCTTAGCCATTTAACAGAACTCCTAAGTAGTTAGTGTTTCCTATTTATTATTTAATACTTTCATCATCTCGCATATCTTCTTCTTTGGCTCTTCAACCTCGAAATTTCACTCAGGCATGCTGTTTCGCTTCGAAAGGTTCCTTGACTTTCCATAAAATCTGAACAAAAAAGATAGAGCTTTTAAGCTAGAAATCAGACTCGAAAGTTATACTAATGTTCTTATATTTTGGAAGAGGTCATACTGCTCCTTCACTGCTTCAATCTCCATAGCTATACTACATGTATTTTATTTATGTTTAAAATCTATAGCTTACCTCACTCTACTGTCCTTCTTTTGGCTTTGTAGTATTAGAAATGAATCTTAATATTCTTAGCTATAACCCTGACTGGGGCGGACCGCCAGCCGAAGCGACATTGGCGCCGGCCCTCACAAGGAAAGACTGGGTTTTCGATCCCATCCCAACTACCTCCCCCGTACGTAGGGCTGACTACCTTGCCGCAGGTAAAATCAAGTCACAGAAAGCCAGAAATGGTAGGCCGATACCTCTCGAGATTGTAGTGCGAAGGAAGAAGAAGAAGAAGCGACCGGAATGATAGACGACTAAAGTTTAAGTAGTATTTGACTAAAATGCAGGTGACTAGTAGGTGACTAAAATGATCAGATTTTCAAGCTTAGAACTTGAGGAAAACCTTGGGGACTTATAGTGAGGTCCCTTTTCTGGCCAATTATCTGGATATTCTTCAGGATTCTCTATTAGCTAAATTATTTTTTATTTTGTTTCTGAAATAGCAACTCCGTTGTTTCAGATATTGAAAATAACAGGACTCACGATAATTGCAACAATTCTGAAAGTATTAAATACCCCTTTTGTGACAAAACCATTTCTCACTATAAGTCCCCAAGCCCAAAAAAACTACACGCAGTGTAATAGTTGCCGGTGATAAGAGAATGTACTTGGAGCAGAGAGAGAGAAATAGAAAAAGCCATCAATAGATGGCTTTAAAATCAAACTTTAACCACCGTCCCGGCCAGCAGCTCGGCCGGCATTTCGCTTTCGAACGAAAGGACCACCGTCCAAACATGCCATACTAAGTCCTAGCCGACTTGATCGTACGCCTGTGTGTGTGTGTGTGCGTATGCTGATAGATGCACGGATACTTACACACGCACACACACACACGTCCAGAGACAGACAGCAAAAATCACTCACCGATAGAGCCCACCCAAAAGCCATTTCCCTACAAATGTTTTAAAATGGGGATTTTCTAATTCCCTTTTTATCATTTCTCCAGCGCGCAAAAAAAGGCTTTCGCCCAGGATTTGCTTCTTCTTTTTTCCGTTCTTCATTCTTCTTTCAGACAGAGGGACGTGTGATGCGTCCAACTCCAACTCCAACTCCCCCCACCATTACCTGGGTGTTTTGAAGGTGGCGATGTACTACCGACGACGTGCTCACGGCAATCACGGTCCTAGTAGTGACATGTTAGATTTATCACCGAGAAAATGCTTTTTTCAACCCCTCCTTCCCGGACAAACGGGATGGTTTGTTGAAGTCGGGGAGAGTGAATGAGTAAGGGGTGAAAAAAAGACGGTGGTACTCTACTATAGGAATCTCCAACCGACGTTCCCTTTGGCAAACCGAAAACCGAGGAGATACGTAGGACGCCTTTTGCCAATTCGTTTCCAATCTGTTATTTTCCCAACCCCACAAATAGGGGTGAGTTTGGGTGAGTTTCTGAGGGGAGGAATGGGGGGTTTTTGAAAGGTGTATGTATGCATGTACGTATGTCTAAGCCACATAAAGGTTTGGGCTTGGGAGACCGAGTTGGGCAGCTTTCTTCAGCACATACAACGGAGATTAAGTTGTAAAAATGTGGAAGCGGAATTTTTGATTCCAACTGGGGAGTTCCATGTGTTTCCAGCAATAACAAAATAAAAAGACACACCGGAAAAGAAGCAACCGGAAAGAAAAGTTCCCGAATTGGAAACTTTTTTCCTTCCCGATCCGATCGATCGTTGCACGCGATTTTTGCTTGAGCGTGCCTAAGAATATTGGTGGGAAAACTTTCACCAGTGAGAGCCCGGTTTTCGGGTAAGTGTGTTGAAGAGAACACAAGCAGGACGCGTACAAGAAACAAGTCTTTATGTTAGAAGGAAGCGAAACTACTTCATTTGAAAATGTGTCCAGAGAAGGTAAAAGAACCCTCACCCAACAGTGAGTTCCGGGGCAGCTTCAACTTCAAGTTATTTCAGACAGAACGACACATCGCATAAAGTCCATCATGGAGGAAAAGCGGTGGAAAAAATAACCTCGCCCAGAGAACACACTACATGGCGACCTCTTCACATAGTCGTCGGTGAAGCAAACGAGCGACAGTGTATATATGAACCTCTGATACGCTACCGGTGGCATCCATCTTCAAAAGGACTCATCTCGAAACGGTGGTTCGATGTTCGCGCACGGGACATCGCGATGGAACCGGGTTGGATAACGCTTCCGGTTGAAGCTATTACTTTTCCGGTCGTTCCGGTTGCACAATTTGCCTGCCACCTTCCATTTCGTTCCGGTCCTCACGTTCGGTGGTTTGATTGAAATTGATCGATTTTGCCTGCCCCTGGAGAGAAAATCCTGTTCGCGAATTTGGTCCTTTCCTTTGCAGGATTCGCGGGCAGAATAGAACCAAAAAAAAAGGCTCCTTTCACCGATTCACCAGCGATACAAAGTGGCAATGTATGGTAATAGGAAACACAACCACTCGTAAGCTCGAGAACACATTCCGTAATATATCTAGGGCATTGGCAAGCGATAACAAAAAAACAACCCAGGACTGAGCATTTTCCCACCAATCAAACGATCCTTGGAATGGCGCTCTGGCTGCCCTGGAGAGTGTAATAATTAAGACAAATCATTAAATCAAGACACAAGGGGCATCCTTCGGTGAACCGTTCTATATCGCTGCCCCGAATTGGTAACGATTGTGCCTTCTGGTTGGCGATGATGAGTCAGCATTCGGTGGGACTTTCCGGGGCTGCAGATCGAACCGTGTCGACGATTTATTGCATTAGGAAGCGGATTTATATTCTTCCCAGCTGTGTACTAGCCTTTCTGATGCCTCTGACGCTGCCACGGCTGTGTCGTGCTGTTGTCTATCGCGATTTTTCATTTGATGTTTTGCCTTGTCGGTTGTTTTTTCGCTTCCGTGTTTATGGCTAGTGCTAGTTGCCTGGCCAGTATGGTTGAAAATCGATACCGAAATTCAAGGCGACCACCGATGCCGGCGATGAAAGATGGCAAAGATCGATTGGCGCACCCGCGAACCGTAATCATCATTTGAGTGCTTTTTTGTTGTTGTTGTTCCTTCGCTTGTTCGGGGGGGGGGGGGGGGTTTTAAACGATTCCCGTAGGATGAAGATTTAAGAGCATCTTAATCACATCATCAGGAATGGCAATCACTGGGGCAAAGGGAGGACTTCCTTTAGGCGTTAAGTGATTTGTGCTTGTGGAGTGAATATTTGGGGTAGTGCAATTAGATTTCAATTGGTTATGGTTTGGTTGGGATTTATTTTGTTAATATAGTAGAATATTGCGAGGAATGGCAAAGATTAATAGATGTTCCTCTTGGAGACAATCTGGTTCGTGTTGAAGGATAATTGAAATGAATGTAACAATTATTTCGGAAACATTTCACTTGCTTTGGTGATAGTTTGTGGCATGGAAGAGGGTTTTGATTTCCCAATTTATAAGATGAAATAATGATTGCATTAATAACATTTCGATGCATTCTTAAATGTCTTCTCGGTGTTGTTCAAGCTTTCTAGACGATATATTAAACCTAAAATCCTTGTTAAACAGAAAATAATCTGCAGAATTTAAAATTATCCTTAATATACTAACTGGACGTATTGATGAACTGTATATGTTGTCACTGGTTGGTCCGGTGATAGAATCCCTTGCGGACCGTCCCTTTGTAGAGGAAACTGCAGGACAATTTTTAACCTTTGAGTAATCTTCACATTAGTATTGCGCCAGTCAGAACATAACTGATATCTAATACGTTTAATAATTGATTATGAATAGTTCTGATTAATTTATGTTGCCAAATGCCAAGTTTGTGCTAAAAAAATCGTATCCTGAAGGAGTTTCTTGATAGCTTTAGAGGGACCCCAAAAAAACGCTTACTTAGAGTCCTGATAGAGGTCATTTACCAGAAGTTCTAGTGAAGGTTGCTGAGTCTCATCGGGAAATTCTGAGGGTGCACAAAATTGAAGATTTAGGCAAATCACAAAGCATAGAGAAGTTTCCTACCTATGATAACGACATCTTCGACATAGAAGACTGACATGAAGAACGGTGAAAAACGTCCCAGGACATTGGTTGGTTGGGCAGTTAGAAAGTAAAGACTTTGAGTCATTAGAGTTTGTATGTCTCTTGTTTTGGACACTGAGCTGGGGACATTGCTTTCAGAAAGCCCTCAACATACGCAAGAAAGCCTGGCTGCTCATCTAGGAGTGGCTCGCCGCATCATTTCTACACGCCTCCATTCTTTTGGAATGGTGCAAAAACAAGAAACATGGGTCCTCCATCAACTGAGATGGGAAATTACCTCATACCTCATCTACCTTATTCTCTAAATGTTAGTCTATTCTATTATCATCTATTGAGTTTGAATTGAGCTAGCAGCATGAACTGGCTAGCTTGAAGGAACTTCACTCGAGGATATCAGGATTCCAGTATTCCCCAGGAAGGTCAAGATTGATTCCATTTTTTTAAAATTCCCAATTGATTTTTATGTAGACTTCCAACGCCCAGAGGCAATAAGAAGCAATAATTAAGCTCATATTAATGAAGCTAATCATTACTGGAATAAAGCTATATCTGCGTTCTTTGCCATAAGTGATTGATATTATTAAATCTCACTTTTCAACTCAAACAATCAAGCTTTAAAACAATAATTTTGCTGGGCATTGATAACTGCAAACAAAACAAACAGTGCAGCATATTATATTTAATTTGAAAATCATTCGTGAACCTGTTCAAATTTTGTTAAAACAAGAACATAAAGTACATGCTTGCACAGCAAAACTATATCCCAGTGGACAAAGATGGGCAGCGACACACCTAATTAATCATTCTGTATCAATTCTGTTGCACCTTTGTTTGTTTGTGTCAGTTTTTTTTCCTTCTCCCACCCCCTAGTAGAACGGACCACCACATTGTAGTTTCTCTTTTGTTACGTGTCGAAAACATTAACAATCCAAGGCACAGCGAAAAAAAGGAAGCTTTTCCATCTACTACGCCATTAAACATCTCTCCATCATTCGAATGCACACACACACAGTTACACACATTCGTAACTGCTTTACCGCTTAATCGTGGCGAAATTAAATTAAACCACATCAGCAATCATTCTGCAAAAATGTTGTCATCCGTATCGTTGCGCCAAAGTTAAGCGACCGAGGGCAGCGGGTATGGGGCGCAAAAGAAAAAGCTAGAGGAAAAAAAGGTGTTTAAATGAGTTTTTTCTCTCTCTCTCTCACTGTTGCTGCTGTTAATATAAAAGATATAGTTAAAAAAGCAAAACGAAGTATAGAAAATTGAAATATATACCATGATGTGCCGGGCCATGAACGAAACGAAACAGAACAAGGAAAAAGAGCGCTCCCCATGGCGAAAGTTCACATACGTACAGTCTACACACATTCTATAATGCTCCTCACAGAAGTTAATTAACTAGTTTGTCGGTAAAACACGTCTCCCCACCCATTAGAAGGGGTGGTATGCCAATATGTGGAAGGTGAGATGGGAAAAAAGGGGGAGAAAATAATCACTCTCCACGGTGAACGTTTTTCAGCGTCGATGAATTAAACCACCATTTTTCTCCCGTGGCCCCGTGCGAACGAACCCGCGGGTTGGGGTGGTAATTGTATGGCTACAGTGTAACCTACCCTTTTTTCCTCCCCCGTTCTGCTAATGTGTCGTAACAACGCAAAAGTTTAAAGTACCAGGAGAACTGACGCCACACGGTGCATTCCCAGCCAGACGCAGACTTCAGCCTGGTGCTGCTGCTGTGAAACTTTTCAATCACATTATTTCGTTCGATATTTCGTCGGTTCATCCCCACAGCACCTGGTGTGCCGGTGGTTTGGTTTGTGAGGAAAATTTTCATTTTCCCCGTACCGATCGCCCGTTTTTTTTTCTTCTTCACGTCAGGTGCAAATAAAGTGCGGCGAGGGGGCATAAAGGGCACCATCGTTACGGTGTTATCAGGGTGCGGAACAACTGCGAAAGCTTCAGCTTTTATTGTAACCCACCATCCTTTATCCATTTTCCAACTTTCAACCGTGCGCTAACAACATTTTAAAACCGCGCGTGAACTAAGGCGTTGGCGTTGGTTTGAGCGAATTTTGGGGGTAGTTTTTCGTAAGTAAAGCTCATGTCGTCTAGCTTGACAGTGACAGGGAGTGAATTTCCGGCTCGCATACACACCGATTGGTGGTTTGGTTGGGGGAAATTCCGTTCGCTAAGCCCTCGAAAAACGGTGTATCAAACACCATGGAGAAAGCTAATTTTGACGCCCCGTTCATTTTGTGTTGGTAGGATTAAACGGTACAAGGTACAAGTTCGATTTGTTTGTTTCGTTGATAGACACGCTGTTTTTTCTGTTCGAAACTCTGCCGGCATGTGTGTTTGTATTTGCCTTTTCTTTTCTTAAATTCCCACTATTCTTTCACCCTCCCGGTTGAGAGCAGAGTTTTTGGCGAAACGAAAAGTTAAACCAACAAGAAGCCAAACGCACTGCAGCGGAAACCGTGAAGCAGCGAAGGAAAGTTTTAAGCAGCAGATCGAGTTGTTCGAGTGGCTTCTTGCCCGAACGGCGCAAGCTGAATGTTGACGAAAACGAATTCTGCGGGTTGCCCGTTAATGAAATTTACCATCATTATGCGAACGCAAATGCTTTATTTTTTGCCGTCTGTCATTCGCGACAGTCAACAGTCTTAACTTTTGGGCAGTGTTTGGTGTTTTGGTTTCAAAAACCAAAGGTTAATTTGTTGTTTGTTGAAATGAACGTTCAAGCTTTGCTTTGAGGTGCTGTTTTTTCTGTGTGAAGCTAGCAATAAAATATATACAATTATGTTTTTACTTGTATCCGCTGTGCCTGAAGCACTAATTATTGTGAACGCTGTTTATTGTCGCTGTTTGGTACAATCCGGCCAAGGGAAGCTGCCAGGCCAAAGCCAAGGGTTGAAGAGCCATAAAAGCCATACAGTCGAAAAACGAGCGAAACGAATATTTAGCTTTTTATTGTTTGCGGTTTTGCTATTCTACAGCACCTTTTTTTAGTTTGCCCTTTTGCTGTTACGAGTTCATGTTGTAAATTTTTATGTGTTTATCATTACATTACATCATTACAATAATGGTTTGGGTCGTGTTGGCATTTCTACAGCTCAATAAAAGAGGTGAAAGTTAAGCCGTTTCTTAAACATATTTAATAAAAAATATGCAACGTGAGCAAGATCTGTCAGTATTAAATTAAGCCAAATATGGCAAGCAAAGATTTCTCGAAGGTGAAGAGCTGGATAAGAGAACAAAACAAAAAACAAGCTGAAAACCAGCAGAAAAGGGCACCTCATTTATGTAATGTTGTAATAGGGGCCTATAAATAAAGGGTGACCTTTTAATAAAATAATCGACCGTGAAAGTTCGATACGTAAAAAGATGGATGCTAAAAAGTTGAAAGATTGATGTAATACAAAAAAGAGAAAATTATCTTTCCAACGGTTAAGTAAAAACTGTTGTAAAAAGGGAGTCAGACTTTTTTGAGTAAGTGTTCCTCTTCTCTGTCTAGCCTTGATGGACGAGGCCGGCCTGGCTGGCGTTGGGTTCGGAGGTGGTCGGCGAGTGCAGCCTCGTGATTAGCAGAGACCCTGCTGTTACGGGATGAATCTCGCCGATAGTTTTTGGATTCGGTGCTGGCCTGGTTGAGCTTGGGCTATCACTGCTGGGCAGTTTGAGGAGCGCTTTACGCAGGAAAATGTTTGTACTGTCCAGATTGCTGTTCTCCTTTTGTGTTTTTTTTTTTGTCAGACCAAACTCGGAAGGATGTTGTATGTTTCATACACACTACTACCACCATCACACCCACAGACAGCAATAGAACCGGACCAAAATGTTGGACATCCGATAGCACTTCAATCTTACCACTAAAATAGACCTGGACTATCACGCCGCAATAGCCACACATCCACAGCCGAGTATTCCCGCGATAAAGCAAATGACAGGGAGGAAATTCCTTGTCAACTGTTGTATTTTATTATATTTGTGAAATTGTAATTCATCAACACACGCGGTGTTGACTATACGGGACTAGCCGTCACACTGTAGATAAATAAATAAATAAATAAATGTTTCAAAACAACAGACTGGTAATAAGAAAAGTTAAACCTTATGAATATTTGAAATGCGAAATCTGAAGTACTAAGAATTTGGGCCTATTTTTTAAAGCCATTTAGTATTTGCCTTAGGCCGTCCACACGGACAGAGGAGGCGTGGTAGGCCTAAATTGAGATGGAGTGATGGCGTTGATGCTTCCGCCAGAACGGCCGGGATAACGGATTGGCAGACGGCGGCCCGAAACCGAGAGCGGTATCGAGGATTGTTGCAGCAGGCCAAGACCGCAAAGCGGTTGTAGTGCCTGATAAGTAAGTAAGTAACTATTTGCCTGAATAGACATTTTTCTTGTTCTATGGCTCTACTATGAGGAGAGGTCTCGGCCTGCAATTTTTGGCTTTCTTGATTTAATTTTACTTGTAGGTCGAGAGAACCGGTGGACTGGTCATGTCATGAGAAAGACACCGGGCGACCCCGGCCGACACCGGTGGCCGATGCGACAGGGTAAAATTAAGTCACAGAAAGTAAGAAATGACAGGCCGCGACCTCCAGAGGTTGTAGTGCCAAGGAAAAAAAGTCCTGCTCACAGGGGACTGTCCAGATAGGATGCGTTGTGCGGTTCTGCCGTTTGAAGACTGATAGTTCTTCCTAAATAAGAGACTTGATCCTAATCAATATAACTTTATCCACCCTTTGAGCGAAGATCCTCACTTATGATAGAATGAAAAGTAATCTTCATACAAACAGACTATACTTCCCGCAATTCTATAAGGATCCTACATCGATGGAATATGGTCCAGCTATTCCAGCTGTACAGCCATGACATGCCACACAGCCCACTTCATACAGAAGCCAAGATATAACGAACCAGATTCAAAAACAAATTTAAGAACCCTGAAATCCAAAAGCGTCCGGTGGCCGAGGCGACAGCGGCGCCGCTCTTTACACGGCAAGAGTGGGGTTCCAACCCCATCCAGACTGCCTCCCCGTTGTGCCAAGAAAAAAGAAGAAGTAATCTAAGAGTCTTACATTCAACTTAAACTTGACCGAAACACTCTTCAGCGACAATTTGACAGGGGTGTGAATATTCCTACCAGCCCTACCAGTTTACAAATAATTGGTCGAGGAACAATATAGTCCTTCAAACATTTTTTTTTATATTCCGAATACAAGCACCAGAAAAACTACGGAGTTTTGTAAACATTCGCTAAGAGAAATAACAAATGAAAAATGGCATCATCTTTCATAAAACACACTTACACAACGGTTGATCCATAAATTGACGCGAATCGAGCCTTAATTACCCAACCGTTCGTTAGTATTCATCGAAATGACTTTTCGAATTTTAAACCCCACGCGCTAAAACCGCCCGTTAGGCGTTTTATTTACACACTTCCTTCATTAAAAATTCTATCACTTCTGCTCGATAGCGATGGGGGCAATACTAAACACCGAAACTTTACGCGATTTTTGGGTGGAAAAACTTTTCCACCCCCTTCTGTCACACGATTACCCATTTTCCTCGTTTCCCCGTTAGGCTAAGGCAACACAAATAAAATAAACCCCTTTATCTGGACTGTTTGCTTCGGGCACACTTTGGCACATAATTTCTTGCGCCTTGCCGGGTGGCCACCTTCTACCACGCGAAACACATCGCCCGGGCGCAGAGCGCTGGGTTGGGCGAGAGCGTGTCCGAAGATTTGAACACCAGCAAAATTAATCCCTTTTACGCTGCCAGCATTCCAACGGCGAACGAAAGAACGAACTGGACAGTACGAGGAGATTCGTACGAGATTTTCACCTTATCCCAGCACCATTGCCGCAGTCGACCACCACCGGGATGGGAAAGATGGCAGATTTCTTCCAGAAGAACTTTTCCTTCCTCCTGCGCAGTTCTCTTTTCGATCCGCTTCCTCCGCTCAACCGGGGATGAGCGTGTGACCGACCAACACGGCTTCACAGCGAAAGAAAGGTCGTTCGAGGTTAGAAAGTTGCAGCAAGCAATGCCCACGTGTCCTGGGCTCTCCGTTGCTGTCTCTCGCGTTCTCCGGTTCGGTTTAACTGGAGGATGGCTTTAAACTTGCTTTCCGTGCGCTCCCAGGGTTCGTCGACACTGGAATGATCCTTCGCCCGTCTGGAAGGTGGTTTTTCGTGAGGTAGCATTCGTCCGGGCCACCGCCGTCATTCGATTGGGTTGGGTTAGGTTCGGTTGGATGAGAAAAACTTTTGCTCCCGAGCAAACGAGCGGCTGCTTTACCTTTACCAACCGAACCGGATGCCCGAAATAGAAACGGAACGGAGTTGCGAAACCTGAAGTTGTGTCGGAGATTTACTACTCGCAGCATTCATAACTCAATTAAGCGCGAGAAGAACACAGTTTACAAACGTACCTTCTCCCCCCCAAAACGGCTCAGCTCACCCCATCCCCAATCTCATTTCCGGGACCGAGTGGGAGATTTCCAGCTTGTTGTGAGCGAACCGGAAAAAATACCTTGAAGGTTGAACAGGAATGGATACTCAACGTCCAAATCCGGCCAGAATCCCGCCGTCTGACGATGATGGACGGCGGACAAGTATCAACAGCGCCAGAATGGATGGAGAAGATGCTGCGCTCGTTTTTCGGCTGCAGAAATGTTTTCCGGTGGCTCCAAATAAAAGGGTAGCATTATCTCGACAGCAAGCAAGGGTTGGGAGAGAGCGAAGGGGGACATTCGTTCTATTTATGAAATTTATTACGGCACTTTCAAGTGTCCTTCGCAGCTCCCCGTCGGTTCGGTTGCCCGGGTGAAGGATTCGATGCAAATGCGGCGGAAATTGTGGGGAAATTCAATTAACGAGTCACGAAAAATACGGGAATCTTTTTGCCAGAGTTGTCAGAGGCTTTTTGTTGCGGTCTGTTTCGGCAGTGTAAAGTTATACAATCTTTAGGAGTTTTTTGAATGGTGTGGTCACACTCAAAATCTGCGTTTTGTTATTTATGATGTCACTCAGCTTACCGCGACGTCGCTCAATTGTATCCAAAATGATTCTTTTTGTGATGGTCGATGAGGAGTTTTAAAGGAAAGACAAATCCAACTAACTTCTCGTTTTTTCTTAAAACATAATAAAAGCTCTGTATCATTTAAAGCTGATTTACTTCTTAGAGAGTCATACAATATTTCGAGTTGAGTTTTATAGCATTCATCAAGGTTATTGCGAAGAATATTCAAAAATAAGGCCTTGTAATACTGTTGATCCTTCAAGACATAACAACTAGGCTATATTTCGGACAAATTCTATGCGATTCTGAAGGGACAAAAACTTCTAAAATCGAAACCAGACTTTTTCTTTGACCATGAAAGCAAGTCGACTCTTCTCCGGCACATGGATGGTTGACTTGATAACAGTAAAAGTAAACCAGTTCGTGATTTGGGGTGTTGAGCTTTCAAGGGTCCTTTGTAGGGTCCTATGAACCTAGATCATTTAGAGAGCTCGAACTCCAACAATAGCCTCTGACACTGGCCCACTCACAGTGGTGGATCAAGCACCTTGGAAGCCGTATGCTTAATGGAAGTTGGGGTCCCTATTAGCTGAATAATTCATCGCGACAACTGCTGACCGGAATGGAGGAGGGAGAAGAAGGTTGGTGCAATTGAACCCCAAGTGAACACTGATACCCTGAGATCGTGTGACCGGGAGGGAAAGGGGTTGCCGGTGCTATCTCACGAGCAACTCCCAGCTAGCCTCGTTAAGTGGGCTCCTTGCACGATACCTCATCTATTACTAAGACTACTGGGGTTCTATGGCTGACGAAGCTCCCTTAACCGGTGAGGCACTTGGCGACCCCCAATTCCGCCCATTGGTATATCCGCCACTACCCAGTCAGCAGATTCGACTCGTTAGAGGCCTCCAACTTCCAACAGAGCCGCCAAGGAACTTGACCCACTGCTGGCTGAGATGAATGTCTAGGTTTCTCCATAGAATATCCTAACGAAATGCAAACACATCAGAGTTTTCTATATCTACACTACCAGAACTACTTATATTCTTAAGTTATTCTGATCGTACCACTACATATTAAAATTCACACAAAATTTCCTTTTGGTATTTAAAAAACCTGATCAGAAACTGCTGAAGCACTCTTCACCTTAACCTCTGAATTAGATATTTAAAACTGATCCTGTCGTGTTGAGATAAAGACTGACTGAATTTTTGTGTGAATGAGTTGAGACTTTCAGAACCGAAAACATATATGCCGTATTGATTTCCCTTTCTCTAGATCCGTAAATATTTTATTATATCTGTTTCTTATTATTATACTTAAAACTTATTAGAAAAACCCCCTAAATCCCTCTAAACTGTAAGCATCAAAACGCCATACTAAACGAACGTTACAAATAGATTTGAAGCTGCCTTGCATTATTGCCTCCCAACCAAACACTCAATAGAATAAATATTGTTTGTAAATCATGCCAAAGCAATTCAATTTGAGGTATCCGTTTTCCTTAAAACAAAAACAAAAATGAGCATTTGTTTTACATAATTCCTAACCAGCATGAATCTATTTCCCTCCCCCTTAGCGCTCCTCTATTCATTGCCAGAGCAAACGCTCCCATACGCGCAGGTGGTATTTTTTGCATGGTGCATAAATTTCCACCACAAAACAACCGTACAGAGAAAACTGCAATAAATCTTGGAAGCTTTCCTCCGCATCGTACCTGAGATTAGAACCGGTGAGCAATTCACCATTGCCCATTTCCAATGCTCTAGTTACATACTACCTTTTCACTGTTCTCTTTTATATACTGTTTTATGGTATTTTAGCTATGTTTTCTAACCAACCACCGACCATCACGTTAAAGTGCTACAGAAAAAAAAGAACCTCCGGTGACTACAAATTTTATGGCAGAATACAGAAATATATTTGTATGTATGTATGATAAACGGGGCACTAGTTCCGTTGCATTTTGCATTGGATCTATTGCGGATTAAATTATTTAAACTGCTGCCCACTCCCGGCCCAAATCCCGGAAGTCCCCAAAAGGGAGTTCTCGAAACTCGAAGCGTGCGAGGCTCACGGGCCTGGAAAAAAAGGTTTCGTAAAACAAAACAAAGCAGCAGCCTGCCTTCCCTAGACACACGGACACGGCGGGTCCGGGCTTCCGGTTGTCGATAATTTATATTGCATAAGATCCCGTATCTCGATTGAATTAGAATAACGAAATAGAAGGGCCCGCCGGCCCGTCGAAATTAGAGAATTAGGCATGGCGAGACCCACGTATGCTGTATGAACCGGCCCGCACACACACACACACACACACACGCACGCACACGGTTGCACGATTTATACACAGTCGTGGGGGTTGGTTGGGTGGTGCGTGGCCCTGACCGGCGGGGTGTCAGGTTTCCTGCTGGAAAACAAAGATAGGACCATTCCGGTTTACCAGAGAGGGAACGGCGCGAAGAGAGGAATAGAGAGATAAAAAAGCACACAGAATTGACCGCGGACAAGCAGCTACACGCTGGGTTTTTGCTGGAAGTCAATCGTGCGCCGTGCGCGAGTGTAAGCGAAAGCAAAATAAATGCTAGCAGGTGCGAGTGAACGAGATAGGCAAAAGCGACCGCGACTCGACGTGCCGGAACGGACAAAACAAACAAAAAAGGCGGCACGGGTTCGGAGTCCAGGCCGGCCGATCGGAATTGGATGATAAATTAATAAATGATGAGCTTTAATGGAATAAACACGCTCCGTTCGCACTCCCCGCTTATCAACATCCGACCTCGCTGGGCCGCTCCGAACGGCCACGAGAGTCCCGGAGATGGTGGATTGTTGTGTGATCTTGCCTAAGGCATAACGCACGCATCGTAACGCCTCGGCTGTAACACAAACAAACGGAGCGCGTAACTCTAGGCCGTTAACGTGACGCATTGCTCGCAGGCTAATGCTGTGTGCTTGAGCGCCCAGCACTTCATAACAACAACGGGCCGTACTTGATGGGCGGTTGGATTGCTGGTACTATTCCCCAAGTTGACCCCGAATGCAAAACAAGAGCGAAACAAAAAACCCCTTCCAAGCAGCAAACGTAAACACCAAAACAACGAGCAAACATGCGAACGTCACGCACGCGTAAGCCCACCGTGTGAGCCCGCACACACACGGTATCAATCTGTCGGTAAGCTCGCGTAAAGCTTTGGGCAAATGAATTCGAGCGCACCTTCGAGCCCGATGTGTGCGGTGAAGATGCTGAAAAAAGAGATTTGAGAGCACCAGAAAACAAACAGAAACAGAAAAAAGCCATTTAAACAAACCGAACCTCAGCGGACCGGTACCAGAAACCGAATCAATCGACAGAAACCGCAACATTTACCGCACGGTACACGGCATCGGATTCACGAGGGCCACACGCAATCCGTGTAATGCACTGGTAGGCAATGCGGTGGAACGGTTGGTGACGAGATGAAATATTTGGCTGGTAATTGTAGATATAAATTTAATTTTTAAACCCTGCAAGTGAAGACATTTTGATTGGAGTATTCAGCAGTTAGATAAAAGTAATTATTTGTTGGATTGAACACACGATTAAAAAACTTTTCGTAAATGTAAATCCTCAATCGAAACTAACGAAAGCTGTTCAAACTCTTGCACATTAACTTGAGATCGCTGGAACAATTTGATCTTCTAGACACTTCAGTAGAACCTATCTTTGAATAGACCTTTTGGACCTTATTAGAAAACTTTTACAAGAAATCAAGTTTCATCCTCTATTAGCTATCGATAATATTAAACTTGAGAATAGTTTTATTCAAACGAAAGCGTAGACATTCATTTAAAAATTTTGCGATAAATCGGAGTAGTCATGAGTTCTTTAAAAAAAATCAACATAAAACCTTGACTGAGTTAAAAAAAAGTAAAAAAATAAAGAATTCCTTAGCAGCTCATTGAAACTTAAACACATCGATTGACGCGTTTCTTTCTTTAAAACGATTTAGGGGTCATGACAGCCCCGAACTTCTCAAGGAGCCTCGTATATCTTCTGGCCTTGTTTCAACCAGCAGATTCGAACCTTTAAAGATCTCCAAATCCTTCAAGCAGCATAATCCCCAGCTGAGTACTTTCAACAAATCTTAAAGTATATTCGCTTGCGTCAAACAAAAAATTCAATATTGGCTTTAATTTCTGTTAAAATCTTACGGCCCCTTAATGAATAAAGTAAAATGTTCAAGACTAGATTTATAAATCCTAACATTTTGAAGGTCTCCGCTTAGTTATAAAGCAATTTAATAGCTTTGAAGGGAGCATACAATAAGTCCTCGAAATAATGTACTTGTAATACTTATAAGATGCTGCAGTCATTCTGAACACCACTCACGGTCTAGTGATGCCGCATGGTGTTCGAATATCGCTTCGAGAAATCTACGAAATAATTTAAGAAATAACAAATTTCTCTCTATTTAGAAGATTTTATTACTCAGTCATGAACATTCTTTCGAACCTAAACGGAAGTGCAAAGATCTTGGTACCATTTTTCGCAACTAAAACCTCTGCTTTCTGGACGCTTTCTGGAATTGTTTATCAAGCATCGTGTTACAATCATTACGGGGAATGATGCATCACAGTTCTCCATAGAATCTGAATCACGATGTGACCTCGATGTGGTACCACGATTTGCTAGTCACAGAATTTAGACTATCAGTATGAAACCACTTCCAGGGTCTGCGTACGGAGAGGCGGTCTGGATGGGATTTGAACCCTGGTCCTGTCGTGTGAAGACCGGCGCCGGCGGCTGCCTCGGCCACCCGACCGCTTCAATTTATTTGATGTAATTTATTTGATTACGAAACGAAATTCCCTTAGCCGCTTTCGAGAGGGACATGTGTGTATGTGTGGAAGGACGATATGCGGAAGGACAGTGGAGGAGCCGCTACAATGACGAGCTCTACGAGCTGTACGATGATCTCACCATCGAGCAGCGAATGAGACTCGCCAGGCTCCGGAGGGCTGGTCACGTTATGAGAATGACACCGGACGACCCAGCCCGTAAAGTCCTTTTAGGCCGTCCACACGGACAGAGGAAGCGTGGTAGGCCCAAATCGAGATGGAGTGATTGCGTTGATACGCCTTGCGGTTGTAGCGCCTGATAAGGTATTAAGTAAGTTATTTGATTATGTCTACAGGTAGAAAATCCTCAGCACTGATTTCAATATTTGTTGGACCATTTCATGCGATTTGAAAGCTACAGGCGTTAAATTGTTATAAAATTTTATATGTATAATATTCAAAATATCAATTTATAACAAATCTATCCTTCAAATGGTCCTTCGAGTCCTAAGCCGTGTAACTTAAATGGGAATAAGTTTTGAGTATTCATACATACACTCATGCACGGGGTATTACTAAAGCTACTATCAAGCATTCAAAAGACCTGGAAGTGTGACTCGAATCCACTTTGATTGCTTGCAACATTTACCTCTTACATACAAATTCGAACTAAGCATAACATCAAAATACAACATGCATATCAAGTCACCAACCGATACTTGTTTGACTCTGCTGCACCATCAAATCAAATTTGCTCGCGAAAAACCAAAACAACCCCCAACTGTTTGTGCGAGGTGGCGAACGAATCCGATTTGAATGTCAAGTACAAAAAGAGGTGTGTGTGTGCGAGAGAGAGAGGAAGAATCAACCAAGCAACTCCAACAAAAAAGGACACACAAACACCAGTACCAATTAAGCGGCTAAAAACCGGATACTCACTGTCGCTGGCATGGTTTTTTTTTCTGTTGTTCGATTCCCCCTTTCACATACGTCGGAAATCCGATCCACCTGGCCAGGCCACATTACCAGCCCAGCCCGATTGTTTCGGTCACCTGGGCAACGCTTGGGATGGAAGATGGGACACCCCAAAAAGGGCACATGAAAAACCTTTTGCATTACTAGCTTCCAGCTACAGCGAGCCGATCGGGTGTCGGGAAATGGGTTTTGGCCGGATGGGTACGCGGATTCAGTGTGATGGCCGAGGGTGCCGAGACTCTATTCTATGCTGGTGCTGTAGTGTCACGTTTACCTTCACGGCATGCCGCATGGTGGTGCGAGATTTATGCAATAGTTGTGCAACAGTTTGATGAGACCGGCCCGGTGGAAATGTGTTGTTGTTGTCTGAGAGAGGGACAGAAAGAATAAAAAGTCTCCCTATTCCGATAGCAAAAAAAAAGCAAAGTGTCGCACGCTGATGCTGTGCCTGTCACAATTTGCTCGACCACATATGCGCTCTTAATTAGTACGAGAATTCGAACCCATTTGCACGTTCGATCCGGCTGGCTGGATGTGTGTCGTTCGACCAGTCCGGTTTTTGTCGCCTGCCTTCGTACCTAACATTTATTAGGCCGGTCTCGCATGATTGAGTCTCGGGCGTGAATGGGGCCCGATAGTTCTGTAAAGTTCGCCGCAGCGGAATGAAACACAGCCGGACGAAAGCGAAATGATAGAGCAACATGTTGAAATTCAAATCAACCACCGGGGTCTGCGCATCATCAATCATCAGCCCGGGTTTGGGAAATAGTGGAGAAAAAGAGGGAATTAAACGTCCTCTCCACGCGTTCTCCTTCCGCCACCCAAACGACCGAAAGCACACTCCATTTACATACAATCAATTTATGTATTCAATCAATTGATTTCGCATCAAACCCGGTTAGCTTTTTCATCCGTGCAAGCGAACTAGCGGCCAAACTTCTCGCGTCAGCTTTGATGCCGTACGCTGCCATCCCCGGGACGTTGCTTGTGCATTCATCGATGTTGCATTTGCATCCGCTGTGTGTTCTAAATGCGCTTTTGCTTCCTAATCCCTGCTCCACCTGTCAGTCGGGTCGGATCTGGTCTGAGCTGGGGCCTAGGCTTGGGGAGGGGGGGGGGAGCTGGATTGGGTGTATTTTATTAAAAGTTTCATTCATGATTTAGCCGAGGATTGCATTTAAATTAAACCAAACGCGATCCAACCGCAAAGCCTGTCGTATTAGATTTGCGTTTGATATGATTTTTGTGTGTTCACGGGTGCGTTATCGGCAACGTTATTTAATGGCAGAGTAGCTGTTTGTGTGTATGTACGTGAATCCCGCTTGCGATGCGGGATAGCTGAATGATGCTGGCGCAAAGCGGAAAGAAAAGCATTTAGAACTTTAAGCGCTGCCACCGGGATGCTTTAAAGTGAAAGCATGAAATAATGCCACAGAAACGGTCAACAAACACAGTTGAGGTCAGGTTATGAAAGCTAGAATTTAATCCTTGGCAACAATTCTTAGATTTGAAAAAAAAAAATTCGTTACATGGATAAAAACTTAAACCAATGACGGTTAAAATAACAAATCCAAACTGGTTAAAATCAGTAGAGAAAATCGGAAAAAGAACAGCTGCTTTAGGAGTATACAGACTCATAAGCCTCCCGGCCACGACAGCTGAGAAATTTTTTCTGGCACTCATTTTTTCATGGTTTGATTTGGTTTAATTCTAGCATACAAAGAGAGTAGCTTTACTTACACAAATAAATGATAGGATTCGAGGGATGCAAAGTACATATATATGCCTAAAAAAGTTCCTTAAAGATCAAAGAGAGTATCAATAGTCGCCACGAGTTTTATTATAATCCGCCTGTCGTTCTTTAACGAAACTATAACAAAAATTGTTTTATTAATGAAAGAATCCTTAAACGGCAGGGGCCTTAACAACGTTTTGTGTTTCTTCTGGCTACAGATCATTATAAAATAAATTTTGAGGATTCTAAAGAGTCCATATGATGCCCCAGGATTGTATCGATCTACCTAGACATACACCAGCTTTTGTCTGATATTGATTGTTGTATAGGTTATTCTGAAGCAACTATGTCTCAACCAGTGTACAATCCGCATTTGAAGCCTTGTTAATACTTTTACTGCTTCTTCTGGCTAATCAAGCCGGAGTAATGATGGTCAGGCATCTTCCCACCGAAAACTCGAGATCAGGACCGGAATATGGTCAGCAGATAGTGTTTTAATTTCGTAAAATGCAATCGAAACTAATGAGGCAATAGTTCATCCACATCTTGACGAGCTTATCCTTCAGCTTTTAGGACTCTTAGCCGAAGAGTCAAACCAGCCATCGAAATGTTGAAGAATTTTCCTAGACAACATTACAATTTTTATAGAAAACTCACAGTCAAAAACGTCCAAACTCAAGCAATGAATAATTGCTCCGAAAGTCTGGCGGTGCTCTTGAAACTATTCTTCCAATGTTAATGGGTTTTAGGCTCGATTAAAGAGACTCCAAAAGAGAGAGACGCAAATATATACATCAAATTAACTGAATCTTTTCTACTTAAATCTCTTTTCTCATTCCATCAGGAACTGACCGTATTGCTAGCTAAGTCCCTTAACTTAACTTAATTCCCTTTTTGCATAAGAAAATGACTAATCATTTTATTTAATCTTTGGTTTGCATGGAAACACCTACGATTACTACAAATACTAAAACTCAATCTCAATCAGGAATCGTGACGTTTTAAGGACTTGATGCTTGAAATAACCAACAAGACAAATCAATTAGATGCTCCAGGACTTCTCCGATTTGCTCCCCCAGCTTCCAGAATCCCATTCCTTATCCTAAAAGGATCCTGTTTCAAAGCAGTGGCTTCTTCTTGAGATGAAGAAGCCACGAGGCTTATATGCCGAAGATGAATGGATGCATCAGCTAACAAGCAGGATTATGTTCTCCTACGAAACGTAAGGCGCATTAAGCCTATGACCATGTTCCGAAGATTTGTAGCCCGGGGATCGTCTTTAACATTTGTTGAATTCGACAGACTTAGGCGGCTTTATCAGTTATTGGCAATACATTTCTATTTTTTTTAAATACTTAACAAAAGAAAAGCTAAATCATTGTACAATATTAAGTTACAAAATGCTATATCTTACTACCTTTTATCTACTGTTAAAGTTATGGAGCACTTTCCGTGTTGGCTCGTGTCACATTCAAACCTAGAGCTTAAATGATCCCAAATCTCTCCAAAAAACTAATCGCCTAAAATTGAACCCACAAAACAAATGTAAATTTCAACTGCAAACTAATAGCGCTAAGTGCTCCCGTAACGTTTCGGGTTGATAGCACCACCAGAGAATTCCACATTTGCGTTTAGTGCGTTTCGGGGGACCGGTGCGAGCGGTGCTAGGATTCAAATCACTTCCTTAAAGTACAGAGTCCTCCCTCTTGCTTCTCTCCCATGCCCCCGTCCCTGTTTGCCTTTCTTTGTGGGCAATTTATTATCCTACCAGGGTAAGGCTTATGCCTTACGGTGCCAAAGCTTAGCCCACAAACCCCTTCCCGAGGAAGAAATCCTTTGATGCGGTTTTAAACAGTCTTTACTGTCGTCCAAAAAGCATCCACCCGCTTTTACTTTAATACGTTTAGGAGTTTGTTTTCTTGCTTAAAGGAAGCACCGAAGCCCCAGAGTTTCGTTGGCTACAATGTCATCAACAAGGGCAGACGAACTTTAAGAAACGAAGGCGGTACGGGTAGGCTACCGTCTTCCTCACTCGCTTACCAACCCCAACCAAATTTTCTTTCACCTCCCCCAGAAAGAAACAGGAACTCATTTTCGTTCTACAATTTTTAGGGCAACACCTTAGCTCTTGTTCCGAATCGGTTGGTTTTCGGGGGGGTTTGTGTGGGTAGCTTGGCAAACCCCAACACACAAAAAGAAACGGGTGACAAGAAGTTAGTTACAATGAGTTTTTCGGGGGCCTTCTTCTCGTGTCGAATGGGAGAAAAGCACATTGTGTACACGGTGCTGCATTATGCAGAGGAGACAAGTGTGTGTGTGTGTGTGTGTGGAGAGCAGCATGTTCGTATCTTTGTTGGATGGTTCCATGCACTATCTCGGCACCACCACGTTAACCTGGGCTTGTCGCATTGCGCCGTTCGAGAAAGGTTTATGGCAAGCATTCTCGGTCGGCAAAACACATCTGTTCAAGCAATCTTGCCATCGATAGGCACCTTTCGCTTGAAGCCCTTGAAGAAAGGGGGGACCAGCCCCGTGCTGGTGAGAATCGATGCCGGTGTGCGTGTACGTGTTGTTCTAACGATGTAAGCCCCTTGCCTAATGCATACGCCCCGGATGCAGAGGGCATGAATAAATAAATTGCGTTGCATGTATGTTGACACAAGCCGCCAAGGTGTCAAAGCGTAATGCAAGCCGGGTGCTTATTAAGCCAGTTACTTAGCCGGGCGGCAAGTTAATTTAATTACTCCACCGCCCAACTCTACCCGTGGTTCGCATCCCGCACCGACCGAACGAACGAACAAGGCTGATGAACATCCATTAATCGGAAGTGAAAAGTCAGCGGCAGACAGATTTTGTGGCCACCTGCTTTTCCATAGCGCTCCAGCGTGAGTGGCATGCACCTTCAAGAAAGTGCTTTTGCCTCCGAAGCGTGGTTTGATGGTGTCAGCTTAATGTCACCCACTTGGGGCAGCCCCAACTACCGCACCGCGCACGATCTCCCACCGTAAGTCTAAAATGGGAAGATAAATGTTACAAACATCAGCAAGGAAGTACTGGCTCGCTCCCTGTCAGTCGGCTGATGGAAAGGAATTCGATTTATGTTGGGAGACGTTGATCGCTTCTGGATGCGATGGCATGGGTGGGGGGGGGGCAGGACAATTGCTGACGGGAGGAGGATGGGAAAGAAATAAATGAAAACAGATTAAAACAAACAAACGCGTCAACAACGGCGAGGACATTCACCGTAATATCGACAGCCCGATCGCCCCGAAACCGAACCGGTCGTGATGTCTAATGAAATTAATTAATTTAATCGAACAACATAAATTGGGTGATTCGAGTCCATCCCCGGGGCTCTGGACGGGCGGCTGTTGGGCCGGGAGCAAGGGGACTCTTTCAGCGCGTACAGTCCGTCGTGGGTGATGACGAATGAGAAGGGACCGGCGGCACACATAAATTCCACATCGTTAAAGCCAGTTTATGGGTTTCTCTTAACTTTATTGGGTGGCAGTTGCAGTTCGCCCGGCTGGATGTTGTTGGAACACACACGCACTGAGGGGGGTGAAAAAAATGTATCGCAGAATAAAATTGTTTGATTGCTAAAAATGTTTTCCCTTGCGTTTGAAGGGAGATGAGTGAGAGTTTCCCTGCTTTTTTTATTTTGCTGCTGAAAAATTGAGTTTTATTGGTCCATTTTGGTTACTGAATTGTACATCAAATTATTGTCAAATGCTCAGAACGCTTTTCACACCATCGATCACACGGACATCCTGGGTTCTTTGCCATTCGGTATTATTAAATTTAAATGGATGACGGAACGTATAAACTTTTGACCACTTTTCTTGGCTCAAAAGGGAAAAATGAACTATATTTTTTATGGATTTTAATCAAATTTCTTGACCTAGTCAGACAGTTTACTAATTTTTATTTTTCCCTTACAGTAAAAAGATAAGGATTTTGTTGACTTCTTACCTCGGAACCATAGACATCAATCGAATTTAATAGCTGATCAGTAAAAGGCCATAATGATGGTGAAAGAGGAAATAATAGCCTTGCTGGGATGGGCGTTGTTCCCGAGGGATTGCTTTAGCATGTAATTAAATTGATTGTTGACCAACCATAAAATTAAAACGCGGCAGTATCATTCTACACGGGGATGGAATCGTTGAATTGAACATCGAACATGATTTTGAAGAGTTGCATTTTGTTTTTTGCATGTAAATAAATGAATAAGCATAATCACAAGTACTTCTTCTTCTTCTTCTTTGGCTTAATGACCTCTTAGGTCATTGGCTTACTAGACTTGGCTTACCTTGGGACCTTGGCTTGCTAGGCTTTATGATACCGGATAGTCAGTTCTCACTACGGGGACGGGGACAGTCCTGCCGTATGTCGATCTGCGCCGCTGTCGTTTGCACCACCGGGTCTCCCCTGTACAGAGCCTTTTTATTAATGTCAATTTATTTTGTACTCTTTTTTTTTATTTTATATTTATAATAATATATTTTTATAGCTGCTTTTTATTATAGGAAAAATAAAGCATCACTCTAATGACACACTTGTAGTGCCATAAAGGGTGAAGCATACAACATGCTTTTAAACGTTTTTATCCAAAATGTGCTTTACATCAGCTGAAAGATATCTTCTGCTCCTTTTTATCAGAAGAATGCTTATCATATTGCTTATGAGAAGAATGTTGAACCAGAAGTTCAATAAAATATGAGTGGTAATGGAAATGAAAACAAAATGCTAGAATGACTTAAGCTTCTAAGAGACACATCAAAGCTTAATATACTGAATAACGAGATGATTTAGAAGATAAGTTACTGATAAATTTCATTTGAACTGAATTATCCTTGAGATACAAACTCAAAGTTCTTGCCATTTCAGATCTGCATGACGTAGATGCCAAGGTTTATATGTCCTCTTTAAAAGAGATTTCGACGTTTCCAACTAACTCAGATAACTCAGTACTGTTTCAAAATTCAATCAGGAACCCTCCTCATAGTATCCTCTGCCTTATTCTTTACCTATACTAAAGTTCTATGGATGAGATCGTGTTAATAGAACGTAGATCTTCTTCGGATGCTAGAAGAGATCGAAGAGAAGGGATAAGCTTTCACACATTTTGTTGACGATAGTGAAGTTGAGAAAATCACAATATATGTAATATTATAACAAGTTATTTTACTATCTGCTTCTTTCTTGCCACTACAACCCCGTAAGGTCTCGGCCTACCATTTCTGGCTTTCAGTGACTTGATTTTAACTGTAGTAAAGTAGTCAGTTCTCCGTACGGAGAGGCGGTCTGGATGAGATTTGAACCCCGGTCCTATTCCCCCGGTTTACACAACATAAAGCTAATCATAGTATCCTCATGAAAAAGACTCAAATAAAAATGATGTCCACAAAGCAAACGCCATTTTAGTTATTTCGACCCCTAAACATAGCACTAAATGCATTGATAATTATCGATCGTGTTTACAAAAGACAACGATCTGTAACACTGTCCGTTAGCTTTCGCAAAATTTTGTCTACGTAATGACCCTCACCCGACGCTCACACACTATGCCTTGATAGCCATCTCATTAACTTACAAGGCTTTAGGTTTAATCCACTTTCCAAAAGCTCGACCCGCATCCACGATGAAGGCCACCTAAGGCTCCTTTATGCTGTAAACAACAGTGACACAAAAACAACCCCAAAAATCGTCCCTCTTATCGACGCCATATTAAACAATTTCCATCCACCACACCATGCAATTTTCTTCCCCTGCTCCCGTGATGCATGATTTATCGAGTCAAAAAGTTTAGCGTTAAAGTCGAAATCATGATTTATAAATTACTCTATCTCTCTCTCTCTCTCTCTCTCTCTCTCTCTCTCTCTTTCTCTCCCTCTGTGTTTTTACCATCCTAATCCCCTATCGCCAGCCGGATGTAATCGTCACTCGGTCATGGATCGTTATGGACGGTACCGGGCGAACACTTTTGAAGAAAAGCTCCCGAAACACCCCAAAAACTCTCTTGCACCATTCTATTATTGTGCGGAACTTTATCCTTGTGCATCCTTCCGGCCAGAATGTTTCATGCAGTGGAGATGTGTGTGTGTGTGTGGACAGTGCCGAAGTTTCCGAAAGGCTTTCGAAACAAGACTGCTCTTCCGTGTCGCCGGAGTTGCAAGCGTTCGAATGTGCTTCGAAGATCCTTCACTGTCTTTTCCAAAACTTTGCAAAACCTTCCCAAAAAACCACCATTTTCCACTTCCTACTGCTTACAGCGTGGTATGATGCTCTGGACCATAGATACACACTCACACACACACTCATTGGTGGCCCCACATTAGCCATATGATGAACGCAACTCGCCCCGGAACGAAACGTTACCCCCAAGCAAGACAACGCTGCCGTGCTACGGATATTGAAGCCGTCGTTCGCTCACTTCGCCCGGAAGGAAGTAAAGTTTTTATCTGTTAAACATACATTTGCGGTCGAGACGTGGATTAAGGGTACGGCCAATCCCGTACGAGCTTAAAATGTTTAAAGCGCTCTTTTGCGGTGTTGCGTGGCTCTCAAGCCTGCATGCATTTTGCATTCTGCCAAAGTGCGCTAACCAATATTTTAGTGCACTTGGTGCACAGTGTGAGTGGGGCCCAGCTGTATACAGACTTCCTGATCGTGTACATGGCACGCTTGTGTAGCGTTTAACGTATTTAGGGTTTTTTTTGGCATTTGTAAACGTTTCTGTCCAATAATATTTAATCCTTGCTTTCAGGTTCTTGTGCAGAAGAGGAACAAAAAACAGCCCGAGTGTTGTTGGCGTCTGATGCTGTTTGCAGCATCTCTCCACTGGACCGAGAAATGGTTTTGAATTGACCAAAGAAGTTTAGAAGTTTTTGGGCGTACTGTCTGGAGCAGAGCTGTGTTGAATGCCGACAAGCATATATTTATTTCCGATTGGAGTTTTTAGAATAACGAGATTATGAGCTTGGGTGAGAGATTGTTTTTGTATGTGTGTGTGTGTGCTTCTTTTCATAACAGTTAGCTAGCTAGGAATTGGGGACGCTTTGTATACAATGAATTCGACTGGGAAGACCTACAAGGTCCTAGGTCTTATCATTACAAGCACTTATTTTAGACAGTGTATAATAGATATCACTGTACATGATTTCTTGCCTTTTCTATTCTACGACTCGAACCTCATCTATTGTAGCCTGACAGAATAATCATACATTGGCAATAGGGACGTTGTTAAGCCACTGTTATTGTAAGTTAAGCCACAGAATTGGTAACCACTTGTGTTTTTTTTTATTCGATAAGAACAGCCTTAAGTCCTTGGAGCGTGTTCTTCATGGCTTTTCCATGGATTTAAAGAGCCAGTGATCTTCCATCACTCTAGTCAAACTCAAAGAGCTCTTGCAATATTTTTCAGAAGATCTCAATACATGATGCCGAAAGGACCCTACCACAAGACACACAACAATAGCTCAAAATGAATGATGTTCTTGCATGATCTTATGTATTCCAGAGAAGGGGCAAATTATGACAACTTTTTTCTCTAAAACTAGTCTCTCAAACCTCTGCCAGCTTTGAGCATTAGTCGTTGGTTACTATTCGACACACACCTCTGAAACACTGCCCAAAACTCATTTACATTCGAGAGAAAGATGTACACTGGAATTTTTGATTCCATATGTGTGTGATCCCATACGGACGATGAAGGAGCCGATATAATGACGAACTCTACGAACTGTGCGATGATCTCATCATCAAGCAGGGAATGAGATTCATCAAACTCCGGTGAGCTTCGGTCATGCCATGCAAATGACACCGGACAACACAGCCCGTAAGGTCCTTTTAGGCCGTTCACACGGACAGAGGATTCGTCGTTGGCCCTAATTGAGATTGAGCGTCCGCCAGAAAGGTTGAGATATTGGACTGATAGACGACACCCTTACACCACGAGTGGTATCGAGGATTGTTGCAGCAGACCAAGATCGCGAAACGGACGAAGCGCCTGATTATTATGTAGGTAAGTAAGCATTTTTTTATGTAAAGTTTTAACTCCGATAGATTTACTATAAATCTTTCCCTAAAACATATTTGTGCTCCTTAATGTCTATTTATTTATAATTTTAATACTATTGACGTGGTATAGGCATCTTAATCGCTATATCTCTAAATAAATGATGACTTATAAGGTTCAATGTCTATTTATTTATAATTTTAATACTATTGACGTGGTATAGGCATCTTAATCGCTATATCTCTAAATAAATGATGACTTATAAGGTTCAAACTTAAAGTCCTTAAATCATTTGAGTCCTAGACCCTCAAAAGACTTTTTATTATTTTGTAAGGAAGGTGTGGTCTATTCTAGAATTTAGACGCATGACTAAAGATTCTATACCTAAACTTACAGATATAAATTAAAGTCCTTAAATCATTTGAGTCCTAGACCCTCAAAAAACTTTTTATTATTTTGTAAGGAAGGTGTGGTCTATTCTAGAATTTAGACGCATGACTAAAGATTCTATCAATTGTCCACCATTCATCATCATTTTTTTGATAAGGCTTGCTATTTAAATAATGACGATTGTGAGGCTTCTTTAACAGCTGATATTTTTTAAGCATGTTAACACGATATCTAAGAAGCAAAATAAATGTTATAAGACTTCACTTACAATAAAATCATGAGTTTAAAAAATATTTAAAGCCCTGGTTAGGGACGCTTCTATTCCGAAAGCACTCCAAAGCGATAACTTCATCTGCAATTCAATGATGCCCTAAAATCAAAGAGGCTTCGGATTGATGTTTTCCGAAATTGATTTTCTTTGACAGGGCAGGTCCAGTTTTTTCGTCTCGCAAATACGCAACACTTTGGTACGCTGCAGGCTGGACCCAATTGTTGCACGGCACAGTTATTCGATTCGATTGCCAAGCGTCCGAAATCTAGTTTGTTATCAAACTAACCAATAGCAAAAACGTAGGCTCTCAGGCTACGTATAGAAATAAAATACACTAAAAATCTAACCGTGAACGTAAATATAGTCGAAACTTGCTTTCATACCATTTCCCCATGTTCGGTGTACAGGGTATTAGGTCGGCTGGTGGTGCACGGTTGTACAATTTACATATTCCCTTTGCCCTCTTTGCCCTATTCCTGCTCGCCCTCGCAACGAAATGGGTATGTGTGGAAAGCTGTGGCATGGGACGATTTAGAATTTAAATCCAAAAACACACACATACACACAGCGACCAGTGCGACAACGATTCTCGCCATTTAATTGAATCAGGAATGCACTTTGTTGCACGGACTCGCGCAATAGGGGAGCAGCAGCTGGCGGATGACTACTGGAACGAGAGCCAGCATGCATTAGCCGGGGGGAGGAATGCATTTTCAAATCACATTTTGCACTGGGGACATGGACACTGCTGGGCATTTCTGGGATGGGGGAGCCGGATCGGAACAAAAGCTCATCCTCATTCAGGTCCGTAACTAGAAACAAAAAGCCGGGAAAAGGACGCGCGCACCAGAGCTGTGTTTGTAAAATAATAACGACATTTTTATGGTTCGTGTGTCTGGCGTCGAATGTTTATGGCTGCTCGCCTCTGCCATGGGAAGCTTAGAAGCAGGTCCTCTTCAAACAGGAAAACTCGGTGTAGGGTGTAGCAATGCAGGCAGATTCATTTCCGTCGGAATTCGTTATCTTTTCGAGGGAAAGTTTTTTTTTTTGCCCCGGCATTTCCCGGCAACTTTATGACAACTGTACGGAAGGATGTATGGATGGTTCAGATGGATCATTTTCACCAGAACAAACAAAATCCCATCTTTTCGAGTCTCACAACCCCCCAAAAGAAAGGAAGTGTGTGTGTGTGTTCACTGGAAGAAAAAAATGTAAAATAAATTAATATTATTCAATGATGGTTTGCACGGAATTTCTCATCCAGCCTTCCCTTTTTTTTGGTCCAGGATGACTCCCCTAAAGCACGGAGAAGGTGGAAAAAGTGTGCAGGGAAAGTGAAACATAATTTCCACTGACAATGTCTGAAAGAAATGGGATGTTAAAATAAGAGAGACACATTCGAAAAAGAAGTGTTACTTTCGACGTGACAGTATCACCGGGCTGGAAACCGTCCGTGATGAGGCTTTCGGCCGAGGCCTTTCCCCGGGACCGGGACGCGTTCCCGAAAGTCCGAAACGTGCGCAGAATGGTAACGATTGCCCTTGTCGGGTTGGTCCGCCGGGCCCATGCCGGGCATCATGACTCCCCAACGAGTCCTCGGCAATTGGAGTCGAAAAAAGCCGTTGCCACTGGTCCAACTGATGTAGAATGTATATTTGTGTGAAAAGGGCTCCGAGGGTTTTTTTTGTCTTTTCTGCACCCCGCGCAACATTTCACTTTCTTCTTTTGTTATTATTATGGTAATCATTCGGTGGAAATATATTCCACCAAAGACACGTATATAGAAAGGCCCGGGTAGTTAGTGAAAAGAAAAAACCTATCTCCCATTGTAACGCAACGAGGTTCAGTATAAGGGACCGCAGTGTTCGGCAGCATTTAGCAAAAAATCATTTAGAATTCGAACCGGGTTGGTCCGAAACCATTTACTCCCCTGATCCAGGAAGCTGTGACAAAAAAAAATCCCCTTACTAGGACCTGTGGCCCTTTTTCCATCCCCCCCCCCCCCCCTCCTCCAAAACACTCCTGGCCCTGAGAGGTGGTAGTGAATTTGAAAATTGAATAAAATAATTGATTGAATTGATATTTGATTGATCCCACTGCTCGATTTGATATCGATTCATTGGGGTATCTGAGGGAACCCTGCCCGGAATGGAGACGTGGAGGGTTTGTTTTCCTTTCTAGGGCAAATTTTGATTCAACCAGTATCAACCACTCCGGGTGTGTTTGTTTGTGTAAAATTCGACGATCGAAAACAAAATGGAGCATAATTGGAAGTGGGACTCCATTTCCGAGTACGGTATGGGTACCATCCATCTGTTGCCGTATGCGATCGGAACGTTTTGCTTTGCTTTGATTTGTACCGGGAATGGGATGCAAACAAAAAAAAAAAAAACTGTAATGTTGGCCGCTCTCAACACATCACGATTGGTAAAACAATTAGGAGTAACAGCGTGAAACAGTCATTGGATCCTTGTTTTTCGTATTGATGAAGAACGGCCAGGCCGTATTGCATTCAGATCCTTGTTAACTGTTTGCTGTTTTGAAATAGTTTTGGTATGATTTTTTCTAAGTTATATATTTTCTAAGTTCTGACACTGGTAGATATGAACGACACCACACTGAATTAACGAGCAACAAGGATTAAGAGCATCTAAAGAGTCCATATCCAAACAGTACGTATAAAATCAATTTTAATAGCAAAGATTGGTTTGTAAAGCTAAGCATACGCAATTGTAGACAAATATTCAACCATAAGTACCTCAACTTATTATTTACTAACTTATCTAGCATTTCAAGTCCTTGATAATAATCTCAGCTGAGCGCAGACGTTTGCTTATCGCAAATCCACACTTTTCTATCGGAAGATCCCAAGCCGACATACCACCACAATAACAGAGAAATGATGTTTCAATATACAACAAATGATCTTCTGGATTACTTATTCTTGAATCTTATTCTTATTCTAGAATAGAGATTATTTCTGCCCAGGAAAGATTCTACAAACAGATCAAGGCAGAAACACTCAGACCAAGAAAAATAAATGAAATTTTACAACTCAAAGTGTTTATATGTTAACTTTACGTATTATGCCAACCAAACTAAAACTCTTCCTCTGTCGATGTGAACGACCTTGAAAAGAAGTTACGGGCTGAATCGTTCAGCATTATTCTCGAAAAATGTCCAGTTCATCAAGGCACTCAGGCGGAGAGCCTCAACATGATGATGTCTAACTGGCTAACTGGCTTTGGAATGACTAACAGAAGATTTTGCCCGAGGTTTGGGTGGCTTACTCTAGCATCATGTTGAAGAAGAGATGTAAACCCATCAAGCTGGTACAGGCCCCTAGTGATAGCAAAGAGTCCTGAAAGTTTACCTGCCAATGCTGCTAGGGTTGACTATGAAATCTATTAAGATAAGGATCGAGCGAATCAGCAGTCCTGTTTTCTTTCCTTATTCAAGGTACGCCGTGCTTCAAGGAGTGAAAATTGAATCGATGGTTGAATTTTGTCTTCCGAAATATTCAAATGTTCAAAGTCAAAATCCGAAATATAGGAATAATTATTACAGTACCAGCATTTTTTTACCTGCGTTCAAATCCCATACAGACCGCCTCCTCGTGAGTAGAACTGTCTGTCCAGTAAAATCAAGCCACAGAACACCAGAAATGGAGAGGCAGAGATCTTTCGCGACTATTGAGCCATAGAAGAATAAGTTTTTACCAAAATTTTTAAATCTACTGGAGATCTCGTTATCTTTAGCACAATATTTGCAAAAAAATGGGAATAGATATTCCACAATAAGTAAGAGCTACACAAAACAATTATTCTTGGAACAATACAGATGAACTTATACACAGCAGCACAAATTTGTAGCTTGACGAAAGGATCTCGTTTTCTCAATGAATCTTTTCCCAATCATCTTACCAAGAAAGACTTAATAATATGTAAAGAGATCAGCCTGAGTGATTCCTTAGAAGAATGTTGATACTGCTAAAAAATAATAAAAATTAATACGGGGTACCTCAACAGTCTTTGAAGCTTTCCCAATTATAATTGTTTTCGATTCGGTGATTTTTGACGCTTTTTCGTACAGTTTTGGTATTTCGACCAGTTTTTTTGACGGTCTCCCAAATATTGGTTTCCCCAAATGGTTTTTTGAAAGTTCCAAAAAATGTTTTAATCACTTTTTATTAAAAAAATATTTTTCAATAAATAAAAGAAAAATGGATGTCCTTTTTTGGGATGAGGATGCTGCACTTCAGCAACTCTGGCACGGCCGATTCGACAACTGAACTGGTCTAAAGCTAGTACGGGACACCCGCGTTTGACTCGCTTTGTGTAAGTTCAACCTATCATAACTTCAAACGAACGATGCACAGACGTCAATCAGCTACTCGACGAATGCAATTTCGTTTAGTGAGTTTTATAGTTCACTTCAGTGAGTAAAGAGTGAAAACTATAAAAGGTTAAATTCGGGGAAAACCTCTGTTCGGGCATTTAACTCGTGGCAATACACATTTTTTAGTAATTATTCTCCAATGCAGCAAACGAAAGTTCCGCGAATGGTCCCGAATGTATAGGCAAAACATGATTTTGTTTTAGCATATCACATATTTTGAATTTTTATTTAGCATAAAACATATTTTGAATTATTTTTGAAAATATACTGGTAAACCATACAAAACAAAACCGCGGAACGAACCCAAAACATTCATGGTAGAACGTCAAAAAATCTTAAATATTTGGGAGTCCGACAAAAAACGATGAGAATCTCGGAATTCGCGGAATACCCTGTAATGTATCATTTCTGCAGAACAAAACAATATCTATTTGTAGTTAAATAGATTTTTTTTAACTAAACAGCAGTATTTATTCGAGGTCTCATCATCTCCAGCAGTTTGGTTAAATCTTATCATCTCAAGCAGTTAAATCCTGTTTAAATCTTATTTTACTGATGTTGTAATAGCCCATGTACTGTTTAACCTTTACCGAAGAGAAATACTTAAGCTAGCCCTCCAACAAACGCTTCCTTTATTTCACTCTTGCTACTTACGCAAAGGCGCATACTTTAAGAGATTATTTTCACTGCTGAACGCCGGCATGAGAACCGCTTTAAATACTTAGCGTAATCCGTTCGCCTTCTTGCGCCACAGTTTTGACCGACCAGTTCGAAAAGGCATCTGTTTCCCAGAAGCGGGAACACTCCGGGACTACTCACTCAGTTTCAATTATTGTTATTATTATTTTAATCCTTACCCCACCCCCCCCCCCCCCCTTTTCCCCCAGCCCGTTTTTTTCCCGACAGACACACGAGCAAACCTAGACACAGAACACACTTTCCCGCTTGACGAATGCGAGATTGGAATAATAATGCCAGTAATTAAAATTGAAATCCAACGGAATGCAATGCGCCGATAATAAAGAGGCGCGCGGGAAAAAATGGAAAGCACCGGCGTGGCGTGGTGTGGCGAAGCGATGCAGTTCTACGCTTCTGTTCTGCTCCGGGTGGGTTAATTTCAATTAAATTGACGCCAATGGCAGAGCATGGGTTTCGGTTTGGGAAAGGCAAAAAAATCCCATCCCATCTTTTTTGTTTTGCTCGTCTCTCCTTTCGACCGCATTGAAAGAAAGTCGCTCGGACGACGTCTGGAATTCTTAAACGAAATCCCCCGACTGGTGAGTGCGGTCGGACATGGAAGTGCACCGAAACGGAAGTGCGAAAAATGGGAAACAAATTGGATTAGCGTTCTTTATTGCATCAATCACTGTTGGCACCTTGCGCTGGAGACGATGTTCGGTAATGGCCGTGAGGCACTGATTTTCTTGACGCTTGCAACGGCCGGTGGCCAGCTGGTTAATGAAATGAGGGCTTCAAATATGCTTCGCGTGCATGTAACCTCTGGGATAAAGTTGAGCAGAAGAAGGCAAAAACAGTAGCCTCAATTGTTAATATCAACTTAAAGTTAGGAAAAAGGAGAGATATAAAATAAATAACCAAAATACCCAGAATGGGACAACTTCAAACAGAACCCAATAGCTCAGCGTTTAGAAGGCATTCGTCCAACCAGGTCCTTCACAGCGCTCGTTTATTTTCGCATTAGCACCCACAGCTTCAAAGTAGATCGCGAAATGATTATCAACTCGCGCGCAATGTTCAGCAGCGGATAATCATGTCGCACGAACCTTCGGCGCGGTCCGGCACTATTCACAACCGGGCGTGTAGTCCTTTTACAAACTACAACTGGATGAATACGTAATTACTGGCAAACGTACACGGATCGTCAATCGTTGACTCTTCCCGGTGCTGTCGAGTGACATCAGCTTTCCCATCGCGTTAGACGTGTTGTCCGTTCCGTTCTCGGAGTGTTTTTTGTTTTGTTTTTCATTCCCACTTCATCTTCATTTTCTCGCACCAACATGTATCACATGGCTCACGTCATCTCAGAGCCAACTCATCATTTATTTTAATTGAATTTTCCCATGTTTCCTGCTCCGCATTTGCTATCCGTGAGCGCCAAGCTCATTTCTAATTCATCAACAAAAGCTTTCTGGCGGCGTCAGCAACCGAACGGCAACATTAAACGACTCGCCCGGTTTTTGCCATTTGCAGAAGTGATAACCAACACCACGCCCGCCCCCTCCAGAGAAGGACTCGACTACACTCGCTGTTGTTGTTCGGTCGAGAGTGAAAGAACGGAAGTGATTTCCCGAGCAGTTTTAATTGCAAATCTGCCAACCGAAGAGCTCGGCGAAGCTAGTACTTTCCTTCCTTGCGAGTGGCGTGTTTTTGAAGGAGCCGGCAAAGAGTTGGCACTTCAATAGTTGGCCAGAAATTTCGTTCCGCGTTCCGGGGGTAGTTGGTAATAGAAAAACCTACTAGCCGCTATCGCATTAAAACTTATCCCATTATGACGCGTCTGAAGTTGAAACCTGCTCCCAGTACAGTGATAGGCCCCCGGTAAGCTGGCTCTTCTCAGTAATTTGAAGCATTTTGAGGATGCATAAGAGTGGGCTTCATTTGCCTGAATGGAACCTCACATAAGGAACATCGTTTCGGGCGAGTTTTGGCCCGTAAAAAGCGCAACCCTTTTCGGCAAACACACCCTTTAAATGACCATCATTCCTTCAACTTGTGTGTGAGGTCAAGTGGTGAATGTGAACAGGATCGGATAACATAATGTTCACTCACCTGGTCGCGCGAAACTACCAAAATTTAGCTTCCTCCCAGGCAAAGGCCACCTCCAACGATGCTAATTTGCATGTCTCTGACGCTCGTCTCTACGCTTGCATGTCTTGTTTATTTATTCGTCCCGCTTTGCTTGTTTGTTTCTGTTGTCTGTTTGTTTGTTTGCATGTTTGTTTGTTTGCTTGCTTGCATCCCTAGTCACCCGGTTCTAGCTTTCATTTGCCATTAGCGTTTTGACTCGGGGGTTTGTGTGTGTGTGTCTATGTGGCTTTCCGTGTTTTATTGTCCTTCCTTCGCGTCCGTTCAAATTTGTACTTCACCGAAAAACCAGCCGGTGGACACATAAATTGAGCCACCAAAAGCGTGGATGTCACAAAACGAACGGGCGGAGTTGGGAAAACAGCAAGAGTAAGCAAACTATGCCAAAGAACAATTTGAAAACTTCACCCCTATACAGGCAGAAATTCTACAAAAGGAAAATTCAACTAAGGTTGTGGTCGGTTGGTTTTCAAAAACAGGGAAAAATAAAATAAAAATTGTGCAAAAGCAGCAGACATCGTGATCGCCCGACGGATGCAAACGGATTACGCTGAACCCGGCTGCCCTAATGATGCTAAATGCGAGCATTAACGAGTTCATCAGCATTTGGAGAAAAACGGCCACGGTAGCTTAAATTGTGAGCCATCCCGTCCTCCTAAGGTGGTCTTGAGCAGGGTGTTGTCACGGCACCGGTAAACAGCTCGAGGTAATTAAGAAATCTCTCAATCGAATGGAAACGCTCGCGGTTTTTTTGTTTGTTTCATTCGTCGATTTAGCAAATTTCCAGTTGAGCGCTTTGCACAAAGAAAGTTTAACGATACCGGAAAATGTATGTTATTTTGTTTCGGTGAATTATAGGTAAATTTTTACTTTTAGATTTTTCTTATTAAATGCTTGTAAACATTTCGTCTGTGAATTATTTGTTTTGCTTTAGGTCGATTGGAGATTTTACCATACCTAATTTGGCTCTACAAGTAAAATTTTAAGTCACACTTACCTCCTTAGCTGCTGCGGTGCTTGCTGCAGAAATCCTTGATGCTGCTCATGGACAAAATTCAGTCATAATAGGTCTTCAGGAAGCTGTAAGCAACATATGCTGATTTATGGAAGCTTGATTGAAGTATTCAGTATCATTTAATACTTGAAATTTTTCTCTTGACTACATTTTCGATCCTCACAGGGAAGAAGTAATTGAAAAGGTAGAAAAATTGGGAAACCTATAGATAACGGGCACTAGGAACGAAAATCAATTGTGTCCATCGTCGATAACTTCATGTTGTTCTTGTTCTTGATGATTAGTGGACTAACTGACTGGGCTTACTCGAGTAACAACGTGGTGTTAATAAGTCTCGTAAGCCATTAAATGACCGGCATGATCAAGGTTGTTAAACCAAAACGAAGGAGTTTCGGAAACCTATCTAAAAAAAGCTAATAACCCTAGAATTGTGTATCATGAGCCATCTTATCCTCTCTTCTTCACACGTGGGCTTCACAACTTCAAGAGGTCTTGTCAGGCGAATGACATTGCTGGGTTTACATTTCTTGACTCAAACCGTAAGGTCGATAGACAGCCCTGCATACAGGAAGGCGGTTTTGGATGGGATTTGAACCCCGGTCCTGTGGTGTAAAGATTGGCGCCGCTAACGTCCTGTGACCACCGGATCGATCAATATTATGAGACATCTTCTGCTTCTTCCTTGGCAACCTCGAAAGGTCTCGTGGCTTGCCATTTCTAGCTTTCTGTGACTGAATTCTAGAAATACCATAGAAAGTTAGAAATCCCTGCGTACAGGGAGCAGGTATGAATGGGATTTGAGCCCCAGTCCTGCCGTGTGAAGACCGGCGTCGTTATCTCCTCGGTCTCCGGACCACCCCAAATTACTACGTGGTATTAATAATTCTAGTAAGCCATTAGATCACCGACATAACATAGGCCGTTCAACCAAGAACAAGGAGCTTCGGAATATAAAACAGTTAGCGTTGTGTGCCACAGATGTGTCAAGATGTCAGTTAGGAAGAATTGAGTGGTAAAGGTATGGTGGTGTAGCTGGAAACGAACCAACGGATATCCTTCAACTTATTGCGGAAAAAACAATCATACGACAAGATTTCTATCCATATAACTTGAAAGGAGCTAATAACCCTAGAATTTTGTATTATGATCCATCTCCATCTCTCTGCGAGGCGGTCGTGATGGTATTTAAACCCCGGTCCTGCTCTATGAAAACCAGCGTCGCTATCACCTCGACTAACGGACCGCCTAAAAGACACCAGTGTCCAGAAAATCTTTGTTCACGTACTAGCTTTGATTATAGCTTGCCATTTGAGTGTAAAGAGTCAAAATATCTGGGAAAGGGTAAAAATGTTGTCTCTTTTAGGGTTTGTCTCATCTGTAGTCAATTTTTTCTAACTATAAATAATGAAAAATTAAGATGCAATTCGATCAGCTCAAGTCTCTATAGAGAATAGCAATGATCATAACCATCAACCCCGTTGTCTAATTATTCAAGGTCTGTTATGAAGTTTTTTTGATGTTCTTATTTACTTTCAATTGATGTTGTGAAGCACTCAGAGACAAAAAAAGTACCCTGTTTCCCTCTAGATATTTTAAATCAATAGTCTTAACCACACATGTAAGGAAGGAACTAGTACTGAACCTCTGCTTGTCAGACAGAACTTGTACTGAACTTATAAAAATAAATGCCTCGAACGCGGACTAGTATAACAATAAAAGAAGAACAGGATGACAATAAAGTAAGAATAACAATAAAAAAAACTTTAGTACTTCAGCATAACAAAACCATAGTAAATCCTGGAACTGAAGCGAAGAGAACATTTCCTTTTGAATTGGCTAAAACTTCGCACAAACAAGCCAAACATTATAGCCCGAAGAGAAATTCTTACGACATTTAACACGAGTGACGCATATAATCCGATTCCTTTGTAACGCATTCCTCGTAGTTTAATGGTTAAGAAACAAACTCGATACCGTACGCAAGACATCCCTGAACCAACGGATAGCACTTCCTGAACGACTTTGCGAACGATAAATCCTTGTCCTCGATCTTTCAGCTTGTGCTATAAAACCCGTCTGCACATCGTATGGACCCATCGAAGCCATGGTGAACCGCTTAGCATAGAAAGCATACCCCCCATTCAAGTGTACGCATGTAAAAAAATGCACCATAAATTTACTATAAAAGAGTTTACGATCATCTTGAACCATAAACCTCTGCTCGTCACAGAGCAGTGACTTTTAAGAATTCATATATTGCCTCCGGACGGGTTGGTGATGTGTGTGTGCGTCTGATAGACTGAGATTCCAGGTTTCCAGACCTTTCATCATTATTGACCGCTTGCTGCTTGCTTTGCATGCCGTGAGCGGGGAAGTTTCTTTATCGAATCATCGACAATTTTTACGATACTTTGAAGGCTTTTAGCTTTGCGTTTATCGCCATGCAGAAGGGGTCGTATCATATTGATCTTGTTGGTCAGCAAATGGAAATGATTTCATGCGGACGAACGATTTCACAGGACTTTTCATGCAAATGGATCGCAATAAAAATCCTACCTTTGAGACACGAGTCGGCACACATAACAATAGTTTCGCCGTTGCTCTATTTGAACTATCCCATCTCGGATGGGCCATCTTAAAGACGTGAAATTCGAGCTCTGCACACAGCGAAGCGAGCATCGCTCTCAACACAAGAAGTTGTTGATGACTCCTAGCGGCAAGTGTGTGTGTGTGTGTGCAGCGATGAAACTTTTGCCTCTACAGACTAGACCAGACACTCCCGCTCGCGCTCAGGAACACAACGCAGCCACCACATGTGAGAAATTTTACCATCTGCACACCCGTGAATGGGTACCACGCGAAAGGTGGAAAAACTCCAGACGCTGCCCTTTTTTTTTGGTTGCTTCAAGGGTTGGTGCTATAAATTGCAGACCAATGCAAAGCGGCACATAGGACGCTCAACCGGAGTCAAGTCGTAAAAGATCGTGCTCCAGGATCAATTCTTTCTTCCCCGGGTTTTCTTTTTTTTTCTCTTTGGCAAGGCGAAGAAAATGGATAAGAAATCTTTCCCAAAAGTTCCCAAGCCCAACGCCAACCGACCGTCTGCGCCCGGGGTAGAGAGTAAACGAACTTCGATCGAATGACGAAGTTTGTGGCGCGATTTTGGATGCAAATTTGCGAAAAGAATCGTAAACCAATCCCGTTGCAACTCGCTCCACATACACGAGGCGTTTTTTTTTTTCTCTCTGTAGAGCACTAGCGAAAGATATCATTGTGCCCGGGCCCTCAGTTACGAAATATACGCGTCTGCAGACGGTTTTCTCTACACCAGAAAAGGCCACAGGAAGCACAGGGACATTCCTTTTTCATCGAGTGTTCTATTGCGTTCGTTAATGCTGATGTGTTGAAATATTCTCGCTCGACTGCGAAAAGAATCCTGCTGGGGGATGATGGGCTGGGGGATGCATAGATTTGTTGTCGGCAAAGTTTTGTCGGTGGAGCAACAAATTAATTTCAACTATTTTAAATTGGCATTTACTGGTGCGTTTTTCTTCTTGTCTTTCTTGTTGTGTGTGTGTGCTTTATCTGTTCCTGCCAACGGCAGGATAAGCGATGCTTTGTTCGGTTGCCGAACTGTCAACCATAACCTGATCGAACGCGAACTTCGAGGACTTTGTCGCGAATGACAGAGTGTGAAAGGTTTGGCAAACAATTTAATTAACAATTAGCAACGGAAAAAGGTGCTCAATTGAAGATTCGTCTTGAGATAAACTGGAAATTAGTTTAAGATTAAAGGAAATGCCACGCTTAAATGATGCTTTACAAATTAGCAAACAATATTATTCAACATGGCAGTTTAATAAAATAATAAATCATTAAATGAACTTCCATCTAATTTAATTTAAAACAATCAAGTGTTCTATTGACTTATTGGTTAACTATTGATAAACGATTAAACAGAAAGTGAAAAATCACAACAAGAGAGCAAAATAGATAAACACAAAAACTTAATATTAAATTAGGAAATGAAATCCAGAAACCATGAACTATAAGGCCAATTTTCAAATTTAAAGACAAATGTTTCGACATTAAATAGAATGTGCTTTAACTTTATATTTACTTCATTTAGTTGATTGGACTCTCTACATTTAAAGGTAATAATAAGACACATTTCAAGAATAATAAAAAAATTAACAAGGCATTTCCTCCCTGTTATTTTGCCTTATCCCGGGCATGCACGGTTGTGGACATGTGGCGAACTTAAGCTGCTTGTATTTTGTAAATATTTTTCAAGCCATTGTTTCAGTGATTTAAACTATTTTACGTTATTATTCGTATAAATGTGTAAGAAGGAAGAAATATTGCTTGTGTCAAAAAAACAACGTTTCAAAATCAGGTAAAAATAAATAGTTCTTCAAAATGTGTGTTTATTTATTCTTTATAACTTACTAAAACATCAATTTTATCCAGGAAGAAGAAGATTACTTGAAAAAAATCAAGGCTTTTCCTCCTTGTACTTTGCTTTATCCCGGGCATGCTCGACCTGGCTAATGCTTAGCAAACCAAACATATTTAATTTTTTAAACAACTTTTACTTGAGGATAGACTAATGAATCCCGGCCCAGCTTACCAGGCTTGTAACAATGACAACGGCCAACATCACATGCCTGGTGAAGGTGGATGGAAAACTCTCAGGGCCCTTTGCTAACACCAAGATGGACTTGCCTGTCTCCTTTTCAATCTGGCTCTAGAGAGAACCATCCGCGATTCGGAGATGGAAACTTCGGAGACTTATAGTGTCATCTTCTATAAGTCAATCCAGATCCTGGCATACGCTGATGACATAGACATCATTGGTTTGAAGCTCTCCTACATAGCAGAAGCTTATCAAAGGATCGAACGAGCGGCACAAAACCTCGGGTTGGAGATTAGGCGAGGCGAAAACCAAAATGATGGTTTTGAAAACCAAAATGAGGAGGCGCTACAATGACGAGCTCTACGCGATGTACGATGGTCTCACCGGAGGGTGGGCTGGTCACGTCATGAGAATGACACCGGACGACCCAGCCCGTTAAGTCCTTTTAAGCCGTGGTAGACAGAGGAGGCGTGGTAGACCCAAATTGAGATGGAGTGATGGCGTTGATGCGTCCGCCCGAACGGCCGGGATAACGGATTGGCAGACGAAGGCGCCAAACCGTGAGCGGTATCGAGGATTGTTGCAGCAGGCCAAGACCGCAAAGCGGTTGTTGCACCTGATAAGTAAGTAAGTAAGACTTATAAAAATTAGTTTCTAACTAGGGACGATCTTACTAACTTTAACTGATTTATCAAGCTTTGACAAATAATCAGGATTTTGTGATTATTTTTTAATTATGAAGCATACTAAAATCTTCTACTTCTAGATTTAACGACCACTTAGATGATGCCTGCTATTAAGGTTTGAACCTCGGTCCTGCCGTGCAAAGAGCGTGCGCCGCTATCTACCACCGAATCGCCTCGAATAAATACGAAATACTCTTAAAATTTGTATCCATTCCCATAAACTCATTCTACAAACACACCTGGGTATTCATTTCTACATATCTGGGACATTTGAAGTAGTTTGAGGGCACAGCACAGCTCAATGATAACTTTCCTCCAGGTTTCAAAGCACGCCTCAAGTAGAAAATAATCTTAAATAATCTTCTTTTCGTGTAAAAAGCCATAAAAATGTGTTCATTTTTACCAGCATCACACAGCACACAACATACCAGCCGAACCTGGGCGGCCGCTCCAGAAAACACTTTTCATCTATTATCTTACTCTGCTGCACGCTACATCCCGGGCTGTTTATGACCTCAGCACAATTTTTCAAGCCGTTATAATTGCTCGCCGACGCCGAAAACGTTACGTTAAGTTTAATCCCCAACACATTTACGATACCATGTTACCTGTTTTGTTATTATGTTTGATTTATTTTTCATTAATCTAAAAGCACTTCAGCGTCGTCGTACCAAACGTTTCACTCGCTGTCGTTCACGGCTGGAGCGCGAGTGGAAAATATATATATATGTTTGCCCTTTTCCTCCTACGTGCGTACGACGACGACGAGACCAGGCACCCCGACAGCAAAAACCAACGAAAAAAGCAAACCCCCCCCCCCCCCCCCCCAGAAAAGGGAACAATAAAAACAAAAGCACGGGAGGGTTGCAATAGAAGAAGCAAACGCAGAAAAACGAACAAACAGTCATCAACCTTCCGAGGTTCTCCTATTGGTGGTCCGGCGGTTCGTGTAGTTAAACCCTCTCAGACTGCTCCCGAGTGCAGAAAAAAGAAAACCCACCTTGAGTTTCCTTGGCATTCGGAGCTTAGAACCGTGTATCTGTACGTGTGTGTGTGAGTGGGGTGTTCCGTGCTGTTCCCAAGATTTTCCATCGACGCGTCGCTTAACAACAACGCGACGACAACGCAAACGCAGCGCAACCGTTAACGCGGTGGGGTCGAATATCAGCCAAGGCGGCCGTACCGTTGTGACATTGTTATGTGCCATGCTTGGGCATGGGAGACCACTGCGAGACACACACACAGTACACAAGGGAAAGAACTCATAGGAAGAAAAAAAGACGACGTAGTGGCGCGGGATTTCGTTCCGATTCCACCACACACGTGTAAAACCGAGAGCCGAGCGAAATGTGCTGACGCCGGCTGTGCTGTGCTGTGCACTGTCTGTAGGTACAGTACGGTGCAAGATTCAGCAACACTAGACCCGAGCCAAATTCCTCAAATGATAGGGTTCTTGAACCCTTGGATATATCTTTTTAGGAACAATTGTCTTTTTTTGTTTTAGGTCTAGGTCTAGATTTGAGGAAGCTTGTAGCAGGCAACAGGACTCTAGGAATCTTCTTGTGCAAAGTGTACAACAAGACCCCATTGACGACAAGATCCTTTGGACGATAAGGCCCCTTTAACGAAACCTTTTTTTATTTGCAGATGCGGTCCCTTGGTCGTTCATATAGTTAAGAATTCTCAACGATAAAGTGTCTTAGACTGAAAGGTTTTTGATAGATTATGTCCCTATGACTCCGAAGTCTCCTGGTAGATGAGACTCCTTTTGTATTACGAGGACTTGGAGACCTCTCTCGTTAGATGAGCTCTCATAGTAATTGAGGATGGGTCCAACGAACCAGTTCAACTAAACGATCTCTCAGAACGTAAAGCTGGCCTTCGAGGCCAGCCTGTTTGGGTGAGGTCTCATAAATCTCCTTTTTGATAAAGTCTCTTAGTAATTGAGGATTGATGAACCATGATGAATAGGTTTGACTAGAAGATTTATTAGAGCAGAAAACTTGAACTTCGAGTTCTCTTTTGTCGCGAGGTCTTTTAGTAAGGCAAGGTCCCTAAGAAACAAATCTCGGACGATCTCTAAGTAGAAAGGGGTCCCTTTGATGAGGTATCATAGAAATTGAGGATTGGACCATAAAAACCTGTTCGAATAGGAGAACTCTTGAAACATAAAACTCTCTTCGCATAAAACAATTAATTCGAGTATTCTTTTCATGCGAGGTCACTTAGTAGGAAATGGACCTTGAGAAGCATAAAACTACTTAGACGAAAAGCTCTGAGGAAGATAAGGTCCCTTGGAAACTCTTGAAATTCCCAACTAAACAGACCCAGTCGAGGATGAACTTTAATAGATGTCTGCAAGACTGAAAATAGCTGGGGAAGTATTATTTCAGACCAACATAAGTACTTTCATACAACTCGAATGCTTCAGTAAGAATTTCATAAGCTTAAACCCTAAAATATACGAAAAATAATCATCCGCGCACCCTTTCTTGTACATCACTGTTACCCGTTAGATTCATCGCCACGCTTGCCTAGCAACCACTGTACGGCGCACTAACACCGGAAGAAATCCCAAACAACACACACCCAGCGACCAAATTTCCATTACCACCCAGTGCTCCATCTCACCCCCTGCACCCTATCAAACGCCCCTGCTCACGCCGGCACTCACAAGGCGGTCTTTGTCTTGCTCTCCAAAATCGTGCACAAGAGACGCGCTTCGTTAAAAGAAGGTAATTTGATACGCATTCACGTACCTTCCCCACCATCACCATCGACAACAACACCCCACCCAACCCTTCAACCCCCGGACCTACCCATCATCCGAGGCAAACAAGAGACTGCGCCCTTTCGCGACCAGGGCTCACGCGAGCAAGACTCAAGTTGCAGTGTGCGTGTGGCGTTCCCGCGGGTTTCCTTGCTCATTGCATTCATCTCACGCTCACTCGATCGTCACCCATCATCGTCACCGGCTGTGAAGACGCTTGGCAGCGAGATTGATTGTCGTTTCTTCCGTGCGTTAACGGTGCGCGATTTATAATGATTTAACGTGCAGCAATCCGTACGTGACGCCCGGCTAGCTGACTCAGGCACCATCCATACAGCTCGAGTGCAACGGAACAAAAAACACACAAACACACACCTCAAAAAATGGATCACTGGTGCAATCACGCACGCAATCTTGCTATCAACGCCCAACAACGCCCAGGTCGAAACGGGAGCGACTGCAACCGACGGCGCAAAAAGATCAGCTCCGGATCCCGCAAAGCTGTGACGCCAGGTGTGAAGTAGTGGATGAGACGATGGGCTACTCGTTGCTCGCTTACTTAAAGATTGCCATTGTTGTTTATCGTACCACACGCTAGATACGAGGCGTCGAAAACGGCCACTTACCGAACAACGAAAAAAGAGCCAACGGAAAACACCAATCCCGTAAGGAATCGAATCGGAAGTTTGCTTCGTTTGGTGAACACAGACAAAAGACGACGAAAAGGGTTTAGGTCTGCACCGAACACGTGTGCATCGTTGAAAAATCGGTACTCAGAATGCGATTACATACGCGAACCGGAGGATTTATCGCGGTTGGTGCGACGCTTCACGCCAAACAGCGTGCGGTCGGAATGCGAAATGAAACATACCCGCGGCGGTAAACGAAGACGCACAAAACGGTGATTAAATTTGGTTTAAGGGGGGGGTAAAGGAAGCATTCCGAATCGGATGGGAACTTTATGCAATTAGAGGTGTTTTATGTAGTACACCTTTAACATACATCAAGGAGACGAGATTGTAGAAAGTTGTAAGTGTTGTTGCGTATGGTGGAAGCGCCTATAAATAATAGATAATATAGTTGTTTGGCAGAATTATTATCTTACTGTACATATTGTAAATCATTAAGCTCGCAACGAGTTTAGCTCTTGGCGAGTTGAAGGTAGTTGGCAATAAACTCTGATCTGGTGTACGTACATTCAAAACCTCCATAAAACATGGGTGATTAACATTTTAGTTCGCGACCGTAACTCAGATATTCATAATTGTCTATATTAGAATTGAGTAACTTAAATCGTAGATAAATAAGGCACGTAAGTACGTCTATGATTCGGATAACTGGTGCATTGAAAAAAAAACAGGAAAACCCGAACTCAATATTCAGGAGGGCCGAGCTTATTGGTAATAGAATATTATAAAATCCATTCTGTATGGTAAGATGTTTGGAGTTCAACGACAAAGTCTTGTGAAGAAATAGCATAACCTTCCGAAACACATTTTCATTGAGAGCACTCCACCTAGAGAGCATAAAATCCATGACTAACCAGCCTAATATTGCAACCAACACTAAAATTCCGAGTCTTAAAATTTCAGAATTCGACTTCATTTTTCAACAAAGTTGAAATCAAGTATTTGGTTGAAGACTTTGTAGATTATATCTGAAAGTGAACCACAAAAGATATGTTAGTCACCTGAGAACGGCATAACAACATAGCAGTTGGACATTAGAATCTGCATTAGATTAGAATTAATACTTCTACATAGCGGTTTGAAGAGGCTATATTGATATTTTAGAGTTGATATTTTACTAAAAATCAAATAACTCCCGAGATCTATATCCTATAGCCTTGAGCGAGCGAGCTCAAGCAGATTCTAGTCAAGAACTGCAACTTATCCATCTCCCACGATTGTATCGTAACTCATCGAATGGCCTTTGGCTTTGTGCTTTTAGATAGTTTAGTTTTCATCCCTACTTCAAAAATTTCATTTTCGTTCCTACGATCTACGACAGGTGGAATACTATAATGCTAAAGACTTTATAGAGGCTAGGTACTTCTCCTGCAGTATATAGTCTACGTTCTGAACTGTAATATTTATAAGGTTTGTTATAATTATTTTTAATCCTCTCTTTTTGGCTATCAGAGGGTAGTATCACGTCTATAAGAGATGACCAGGACACCAATCCGTTTCGAGGAATCTCGTTCCAGAGATCTACTCCTTCAATCACGACTGCGACTGCCAGAGATTTCCGATAGCTGAAACTCTACCTGAACCAGTCAATGAGCTTGCTGTGCTTCTCTACGCCTCGCATCGAACGTGTCGCTAACGACCAACTTCCTGGTAGGGAAAGAGTCCGAAATCCTCATCAAGTGCCCCAGCCATCAAATTATTCTAGCTTTGGCCAGCGTCAGGATATCAACAACACTGAACAGCTAAGCTGACTCGACGTTCATTCTCCTTCTCAATATGCTCTGCTCGATCAAACTACCAAAGGTATAGCTTATAACTTTATATAGACTTTGTGTTACCCTATGTTACTTCTTTACATTGTTCATTTATTTATTTTCCATAATTTTGTAAACATCATTCATTTGCGTAAGTACTTGTTTTATTCTCTTCCACTCAATACCTCTTAATCTTAAGCATTTTACAAACCTTTTTGTTAACTATTTAGAGGACATCTTTCGTTATAGCTAGAACGTCCATGACCATCTTGCAACAAATGTATCTCCATGACAGTTTCAAGTCACTCAGTCAGAAGGTAAGCAGTATTATAGTGCTTCTTCTTTTCTAAACAATGTTTAAAAAATTTCACTGAATGCATGCCACAGTGCATAGATCGTTCCAAGCACAACCTAGAACACATACGTACAGCACACACACACGTACCCCCAAGCACGTATAATATCATCACACTCTTGGCAGAGATTTATCCAAAAACCTCCATTATGTGGGAAGAGCTAAATCGATTCGGCAAACCCGGATGACGAAAATTGCCGATACCAATAACGATAACCGTACGAGCATGGCATTTATTTTTATCATTATGTCCCCGACGGGAGGGGAACCCGGTCGTCAGATATGCTGCATAGCACATGGGGAAGCACAAGTGTGTGTGTGTGTGTGGACGAGCGGGTTGTTGGTGGAAAATCATTATTTTGACCATAATTTCATTAATTTCCATTTCGACCACAGCCAAACGTGCGGGACTCGCATCCGAGCATCCGAAACAAACCGCCTGCAAGTTTCCGTCTGGTGCTTTTACAATCGTTTCTGGACCATCGGAGGTTCCGGGTAGCGAATGGGGGAATGTTTTTTCTATTCTAGCGAGCGATTTTATAGTTTAGATTAGCAGTCGATGTGCCGGTGTGTCGATGCCAATACGGGCACGACGATGCCATGTTTTCGGCTCTGGATTACAATTAACTGCATCCTGTTCGGCATGTGTACCACCGGAGTTAATGTGCTTGTCAACGTAATTATAATTAAAGATTTTGGGGAATGTATTTTCACTTTTAACGACATCAAAGACGAATGACGGCGAGACCTGAGGGCTCTGAGGGCCGTAATTAAATGTAACATTCAGCTATCCATCCACTCTCTTCACGAAAGCCCTCCGGCGAAAGTCACCGTGTGCCTGGCCGATAATTTGCAAGATATCTTCTTCCTTCCATCAAACATGGGGTGGACCAACACTCGGCAGACGATTTAAATTCATTTGAATAAACACCGAAATTGAAGATATATTTTATAGCAACACGCCGTGCAACACACCCTGAACCCAGCCGAACCGAAACCCTGCAGCTCCCTAAACTTTTGGTCTTTTGCCCTTGCAGCGTAACGGCAAAGCGAGCAACGGGAGAGAAAAAAACAACGGCCAAGCCAGGCATTCGTCGAGCCCAAGCACTGGTCAGAGTTCTTGTGCGCCTTCTGCGCTCGTGACCGTCACCACGTCGCCCGGGTGGTGACCAGCGTAAATTTGCATGAATAATTTTCATCCATTTGCAAGCTTTTTGCGTACATCGAGGCACACGAACCGTTTTGCCTCGGTCGAAAAGTGTTCGGGAGATTCTGGAGGTCTCTCGGCCACGTCCCGCAGAGCCAACAGAAGAGAGAGCGAGCTTCCGGGAAGATCGACGTTGCGTCATGGACACCGGGCGCGATTTCAACCTGTTTTTTCCCCCCGGCGCTGGAAGCAGAAGAAGCCTCAGCAATTGCCTTCTTCTCGAACCGGGAAGGCGAAGCGATTTTGGGGTGAGATTTTACTGCAGCCATAAACCATGTCGAAGCAGGTCCCGTGTGCTCCACTCCTCTATTGGCCAACCCGTGCTCGGGGGGGAGCGCTTGGACCGGGGAGTCAAATATTTGACACAGCTTCTAACTATTTCTCGGTGCCGGCTAGCTCTGGGCAACGTTGAGGTTGAGGGTTGCTTAGTTGTGAGCCGATCCCTATCCGGCTATCTGGCCGTTTGCAGACGCTTTTGACCACGTTTAGACCACGGCTCAGGAAAGCTGCAAGGTGTCCTTCGTGCGGATGACAGTTTTTTTGTGAGTGTGTGTGTATGTGTGGGTGCTAGTCCATTTGTCCATCCTTGCACGTGCAGGTGTGAAATCTATTTCAACTAACGAAAACTGCTACGAAGGTTTTGGTAAAAAATGCATGATGAAAAATAAGAACAAATACTTTTCTGTTAAAGCAGTGAAATGTTAACATATAATTATAATTAAAACATATTAAAGAAAATAAAGACAACAAGGTTCAAAATAGTACATTAAAACAAAAATAAATAAATAAATAAATAAAAAGAGGAAATAACATCATGATTCAAAATTATTCAAAATAAAACAATTAAATGAAACTTCTAATAAAAACAATATAAAATCATAAAAAATAGAGAAAATGTATTGAAAATTTTAATAAAAAATAAGAAACATATATTACATTGCTAAAGAGAGAGAAAGGAAAGTTTCATTAGAAAGAACATATAAAAAGAAAAAAAAAATTCGAATTAGGAAAATAACAAAGTGGGTATTTTTATCTGAAAATTATTGCTTAATCGATTGCTATTGCTTAAACGAAATAAAACATAAAATTTATATAACCTTGAAAAATAAAAGAAAATTTTGAATTGAAAATTATAATTAATGAATACATATAATAAACAATGAATTTAAATGAAAACAAAGATAAGACTCCCAAAATAATGTAAAAAAGAATATAAAAATAAAGGTCTTAATACAAAAAAAGCTAAACAAACACATAAAACCATATAATTGCAACGCCAAGCAAACAAACCAAAACAAAAAAGGCAGTAAACGAATGTGTGAATGTGCTAATCTCAGCACGGAAGATATTTGTCCAATCGTGATTCCGTACGCAAAGAATCCATGGATCATGAATCAGATCCCGACATCCATGCCACACACTTCACCGATGACAACACTACGCAAAAAGGCCAGCAGGCACTTCAAAGTGGAAAAGTCGGCTCGCCCAACCTCCTCCCCTCGAAAAGCGAGACCTGGACGTGGCGCTGTAGGATGTGTAGGATTAGAAATGCACACGACGGTACACGACGGTGGACAAGAAAATTGCTGCTCAAAAATTTCCGCTCAACAAAAACCCCACAAAACAAATGGTTGATAGTGTTGGGAGTCGGTGATGAAGGCGCTGGATGGCGCTCCCGGACCCGGACTGGTTGGCCAAACGCGTTAACGGCCGCTTTAGCCTTCTACCATCGGCTTGTCATCTGCATGCTGCTTCTCTTCCCTTTTACGCTTCACAACAGTGCGACCCGGTTGGGATTACACGTGGCAAAGGATTTGGCCACAGATTCCCGGGGAACGCAAAAGGTCATCCCGGGACGACGCCCAGGAGGAATCTCGCCACTGGGAAGGAGTGAAAATAAAATTCCGACTCCGACTCCCATCATCCAGCCGGCCCGAAAAAGCTGTGTCCGAATGCCTCCCGGATGTTGTGTGTACCGACGAAATGGCCGATCGGCCGGGCATGTGGGACGTGTGTGTGTGTGTCCGTTTCCGGGGTGTTGTAGCAGTCGGGACACTGGGCGCCCAACAGTGTCGGTGGCGATACGGAAGATGCGCTGCCGGGGTGTTGCTCGTGCAGAAGCCGTGAATTATGGGTCGCAACCCGGGAAAGGAGTCCCGCAAGGCATGAGTCGACGGCTCTGGTGCCCGTATGTGCGTGCGATGGTCAGACCGGGCGAGTGTGTGTGTGTGCATATGAAACGCATAAAAATAACGAGCATCACTTTACCACTTAGCTCCCGGTTTGGCAGTGGCAGCAACGCACTGGACCGAGCAGTCCGAGTCGGAAAAGTCGGACGGATTTTTCCTTCGGAGCAGAAAATGAAAAATTATTCGCTCCCTTACAAATGATGTCCCCCGGGGGGGGGAGCAAAAAGAAAGGTTGCGTAGCGTTCGGGGAGAGATTTCTTTTTTGTTCCACTTTCTTCGTTCAAGTTTTTCACCCTCCAAGGTTTTGATGAGGGTGCTGCAAACGCACCGTGGACGTGCAGTACTTTAATCTGTTACGGTGGAGGTTTTTCGGTTTTAAGTTGTAGGTTTTTGTTCTGTCTATTTACTTTTATTTCATTCTTGAAGAAACGGGGGGCGGAGGGTTTATTGTTTATTTTTTCTACTTGGATGGGTATTTTATTTTATGGCAATGAGTCTTCTTTTTTTTGCGAAAGATACTTACTTTAATGCACGGTGTCTTTAATATAACTTTAAAGAGAAGCTACTATGTATTCGAAAGCAGTGCATTTCACTGTTTTACAACATATTTTTATTGTTTTTGAACATATTTACCTTTCAAAGTGGGGCGTTTCGATATCTTTCAGGACACCATCAAGTTAATAATAGATTTTCATCAAATCAAATCTTACAGCAAATTGGTGGACTTATGAAGCTTCTTGTTTCTACTTGCATGAAATTACTTAATTTAACGGAAGGCTGGGAACATTGTGGGCCTTTACATAAATTTTCTTTATTTAGCTTCCGATTCGTGATTTGGAAGATTTGCATTACATCTCAAAATATCAACGTAAGCACTTGAAACTAGACTAAGTTAAAGATTTCTCAGCCGATGATGATGTGTCAGCAATTCATCTTTCTTAATTCTCTTGATGATCTTCATTCTATCAAATGTATAGACGAGATATTTGAGTACTATCTGTCGCTTACGATCGGTAATCGCCCAAAACAGTCGAGGAACGTCAAATGAAGATGTCTCCGTACTCTCATAAAGCTGAGCTAATAAATAGTATAATCAATAAGTCATAACATCCTATACACCGGCTATAACCGCTTCGAATATTTTGAAAACCAAAAACCTTACTTTTGAATTAATTCCGGACATCCTATAGTATTGAGCGACTCTTCAGATATAGCAACAAAAAAAATTACGAGGAATCAAAGACTTTATTGTAAGGAAGCATTGGTGTTAGAGCAACTATCTAAACGTCCAATAATATCCCTGAAAAGTTGATAGTGTTGACAACCGGGCGTCAAGTAGGTATACCGGTTAAATAAATATATAAATAAGTAAATGCTGGGATAGATGCGACAGCGGTGCCGGTCTTCACACGGCAGGTTCAAATCCCATCCTGGCCGTTCCCCTTTAGGACTGCTCTATACTCAAAGTTAACTGTAACTATCAATAAGTTTAGTAAGCCAGGAATGACAGCCATGACCTAAGAAGAAGAAAAACAAGTCATTCATAACTTCCTGCCCATATCTCAGACGAGTCATCAATGGGACATCAACCACTCAGATGAAGTAGAAGACTACATTTATGATAAATATTTATCTAACGTCAGGCGCATCGTTAATGGCCTTAACTTTCGACTTACCACAGTGGCGATCAATAGCATTTTATCAACAATCGACCAGTATCGGAGGCCTTTATTAATTTTTTTGTAGCCAAAAAGTTCATCAATTGATCGTCAATTCAGAGACAATGTTTGAAAAACTGCTATCATTTACTTTAACACAGGCGGGGCTAGCCTAGTTGAACACAGCTTTCTGCCGAAAATCTTAGTAAATGCAAATGTTACAATGTTTGTGTCCTACACATTTTAAGGAGGATAGTTAGATAAAATAAGGTATTTTTAGATGCTATATTCACGCTGGCACTTTTTATTACTGGCCTGAGGATTTTTTATTGTATCAAAGACACGGATTGAAGATGGCTACCGTCAATTCTATAGCTATCGCTCTCCCTAAGCTCTCAATATGATTATGATATATTTTAAATTGAGTAGTATTACATTCCGGACGGTTAACTGGTAGTTGAGGTAGCGGCACCGATCTTTGTACGGCAAGATCGGGGATAGAATTCTCTTCTTACCACCCACCCGTACGCAGAGAATTGACTATCCAGCTCTCCGGGAAACATAATATGTGGCAGACCAAGGCAGACCTTTCGAGTTTGAATAGCCAAAGAAGCAGAACATTACATTTTTTCAGCTAGTAAGTAAAACATTAACAGAAACCAACAACATAAGATGGATTTACGAATACACAACCACTCCCAAAAGGTAATGGGGCAATTACTTGCCTCGAACCTTCGAATGAGTTACCTCGAACGTTCTTTTCCCAAAGATAGCACAATATTTGAGCTTCCTGCATCAGTGCATATTCCAGTGTTCCGGTTAGACTTGTGTTGTACATTATTAGCAATACTTTTATAACCACTGTGTGTTTACACGAACGAGCACTTGGCATTAAATTTAAAATTAAAAAACTTGTGAAAAAACAACATTTTTATACGTTTATACAATTTTGTGGAGGAACTAGCGAGTTTTACCATTCTAATAATGAGCTGGTTTACACGCACTGTTGGACCAAACACTTCCAAAAATTTTATAATAAAAAAAGTTTTTATGTAAATAATTCAGACTGGTTATTTCAAATAGCAGTTTAAGATATAAATTTAATAATGAAAATAAAAATTAGCACCGCATTTTAGCAATGAAATAACAATGAAAGTAAAAACCCCCCAAAACCGTTTCAAATTTCATTAGCAGCATTTCGCTACGATTGGCAACGATAAAAGAACTGAACAAAAAAACCCGAAACGCGCAACAAGCAATAAGTCCCGGTGTGGGGCTTGATGTGTGAAAAATGAAACCTCCCCCCGAAAGTGTTTTAATATGCTCAAATTTGACAAAAATAGTTGTGCTTTGATTTTCACAAATGAAGCTAGCGCAAATGTGAAGCACATTCATTTTGCGGATAGTAAAACACCAACAAGAAATAAAAAACCGCACAGACACACAACAGACAAATGAACGATTTTAAAAGGCAAACATGAGCGGAAGTGCAACATTGACACAAAACTTTTTGGCCACCGTATGTGTGTCTGTGTGTGCTGCTATCGATTTCGGGTGTTGCCAGCCAGTGTCCCGAACCCAGCGAGTGTGCACGCGCGCTTGTGTTTCGAACAGCGACACGGTCCTGCTGTCCGATGCCGGCGAAAAATGTTTAATGATCAAAAAATTCAAATAACTTCTTCCTTCACCCGCCAGTCCAGCCAGTCCCAACGCCTGTGCTGGCGGCTGGTGTCCCCTATCAGCTTCACACACGACTGTGGCCATCAATGCTGCGCGCACTGATGATGATGGTGGTGGTGACGATGCTGCTGCTACTGCTGCTGCTGATAATAAAAGTAGCGAAATGGCCAGAGTAACCAGTCGGACAGACACACTGTGTCAGACGGCCGTGTGTGACAAGAGCGGTCTGTGAGAAGTGATATTATTATGTATTTGTTTTACAGACGCGTCGAGAATATGACGGCAGCAGTATAATGGCCAAACGTCGGCACATAACGTCGGCTACATGCAAAAGGGGCCGTCTGCGTGTGGTCCCACCAACCACGGCACTCACACACACACCCGACCCGGGGAGCTCAGTCCTTTCTTTACGAGGCGACAAAATGGAAAAGTTCGAGGTATTGATCTTTGAGCCGACAAGTCGGACACGTGAGGTGGGTCGGTCCGTGAGGGTTAAACTTTTTCCCTCCAACACCCGTTTGGCACACAAGACATAAAAAAGGCAACAATAAAAAACTTCAAACTTAACTCACATACGCCAGCAGGTTTCACTGGAACGGGGGGGGGGACTTTTCAGTCCAGAGAAAATGGCACTAGGTTGTCTTGCCACTACTACTGTCCTCCGTGTAGTGCCAAGTGCTAAATAGAATTTTGATTCACGCCATATAACCCCGAGCTCGCCTTCAGTGGGGACACCATGGCAAAGGGAAGCAGCCCAGACGAGGTTCTAAATCGATTTTTATCGAAACATCAAACTGTCTGAACTACGGCCAGGCCGTCCTTTATGAATAAAAAAAAAAAAAAAAAAAAAACTGTCTGAACTCGGGCGGGGTTCGCCTGTTGGTGTCAAATAATAATGAAGAATTTTTCCTTCACACGAGAGCGTTTTGCGAGCAAGCGTTTTGTGAAGCAGGCACCTCCCGAAACCCAAAACGATCGAGAAAGGAACATAAAATATGAAACAATTTCGGTGTACCCCCCCTTCGGTTCCAATTTCGGTACCGGGAGGTGTAGAGAATAGTTTTTTTTTATGTTTAGGAAACTGGAGCTTTTTGGGTTTAGAGAAGAAGGTTGAGCGCAAAATAACAGACTAGCAAGAGCTTCAAATATCTTTCAATATGATTCCACCAGGGCAAGCAGAAGTTGCTCAAAGGTTGACCTTCTGTTTCTTGAACATCATATTTCATAGATTATTGCTGATGTGTAGAGTAACGCAATTCAGAAATGGTTCCTACCCCGTGAGCCTCATTTGGTGAGTGTTAACGAACTTTTGTATTAGAAAGTACAAATTTTCATTTTGATTGAATATTATGGTATCAGTATTGTGAAAATTTAAGTTCAATTATTAGATAGAATGAATGCTGAACATTCTTGATTGTTTTTCCGTAATACACCAAGATCGCACAAACCAGCATTGACAATCATATTGACGACGAGCTACTCCCAAGAGAGCTGGCTCGAAGAGTAACCTGAGCGATTTTCTCCTATCGAAAGGCATCCCGACTAGGTACGAACCTGAAGCAGTATTTCGAAAACTAGCTTTACCTGAAGATGAAAAATATTTAAACCATCTTAACACAACAATGGGGGATTTCATTCCTGCTCTTTCCTTCCGGGAGACTAAAATCTCTTGAACCAAGTCGATCAGCAACCAAGTCAACTGTGTCTAGGTTAGCAATAAGAGATTTACTTCAGTAACGAAGGGAGAATTCATCTAATGCCCGTCAGAACACATAGCGTAGCAAAAGCTTTGTAGAAACTCACACGTTTAAGCTTCAAAACTATCCTTCAGTTGCTTTATGCTTTCATGATCTCATAATCAGAATATTAATTGGAACTTATATTATTTGAAGAGTAGTAGCACCTGGACCTGGTCTCCATTAGCTCCAAAATCATGAAAATCCTTGATTGCACCATATATTCTTCCAGATTATTTGGCTAGAACACATCAGGGCGCACTTCAACCTCCAGGCATCTTGGCCTTCCATTTCTAGAATCCTGTGACTTGATTTAAGTCGTAGCTGAACCCTGGGTACGGGGTTTGGTTGGGGTTTGATCCCCCAACCTGTCCTGCCGTTTGGAGACCAGCACCATTATCGCCTCTGCCACCGGACCGTGATGATACTTCCTATAGTTAAAAGCATGAAACAAGACCTTAAGATATCATCAATAATTTCAGAAGGAATCTTTGAGGATAAGACTTTGTACGCTCGCAGAGTACAGTTGCAGTTGTGGGCGAGGTGTAAGAATCTGTTCGGTGTTCATCACCGTTTTATGGGTTAATATTGATCTCTTATGTATGAATAAGCATTGGAGGAACCTATATGATGAATAGAAGAGCAATTTATAATACCTCACTGTTATGGAAAGTTTTTAAATAGCTTGAATACAGTAGAATCTACCATCCATGCCGATGACACCTGCCGATCCACCTCGACTTCATAGGTCGATCGCCCAACATTCTGCAAAGCACTCCTGTGTGATGTTCTTATGATAGGTGATATTATCTTCAACGTGTAGATGTTAATTTAAAACATCTTCGGATGAGTAACATGACATCGGCCATGACTTCCGAAACTTCAGATTTTTTAAACCCCAATTATTATTCTACGAAAAACTTCATTTATATATTTTTTCCTAGACAAATAATTTGGTGTATGATAAGTGAAATAGACTAACCTAATTTGCAACAACTGCTTACCCATCAAAGTACTTTTACATACCTTTGGAAGTTTTAAATTTCCCTTTAATGTATAATCCAACCGAAATTATGTTTCTGCAAACTGCAAACTTACTTTCATCATTTACCGGGTGCAAAACAAGGTTATTGAAAACATCTCTTCCCTTCGACCAACCGCACACCACGTCGCCATCTTTCGATAACCATCAGCATTTGAAAATTGCTTTACAATACCCTCCCCCCTAACTCGCTTCCAAGCATCTTTAAACCGGTCCAAACTTTAAAGCGAAAACTTTAATATTAAAAAAGTATCTTGCCCATCACGTGGCGTTTCCGCCGGCAGGAAGCGAAAAGGTTTTCCGACCAGTGAAGTGAAGTCTAGCGAAACCTTTCACTACGCGCTGGACAGAAAGAACACACCAATGGACCCCCCCATACAGACACCCGGACAGTGGGCGTACGTCGTGGTAAAACTTCATTTTTCAAAGCAAAGAAAGCAGGTGAGCGAGCGAGCGATTCCTTCGTGCCGTTGGGGCATATTTCTTTGCTTGCCTACTTTCGCGCGAGTAAATGATGGCCCGCGACCACCGACCACCAAGAGACAAGCAGCGTTAAACAATGTTGCAATATTATTGGACGCACGTGGATGGTGAAGATGCTATGGCGGGGCTTACAAATACTCGTCAAGTGGCCGCGCTCGGTGAAGGTAATCACCGTTGCACTGATTACGGTGTGGTCAGCGTTCAATCGAACGCGCTCCAAAGACTGCACAGTCCTTGCGCGAATGAAGATGAAGATGATGCGGTGGTTGATGGTCCTCTGAAGTTCTTCAAGTTCCCTTTTGAATGAAAGCGGGTGAACAGGGCGGTGAACATAATACTGACGAGAGAGGTATTAATACTACCCGGTCGCTCGCATCGAGTTCATTCGTTTATACCTACACACAGGGGTCTCGAGGTCGAGCTCAGCAGGAGCCGGGCGGGGAAAGCTTTACCGGCGAGGTAAAGTATCCTTCTAGTGCAAAACTTCAAAAGCTTCCTGTGACGATGAAAGCGAAACCAGCCGAGTGGCAATGATGAACCAAGGGAAAAAAAGCGAATGAAATGGAAAAGCACCATTCAACGCGAGTGAAGAGAGGAAAAACGCATCAGAACATTATGCTGATGCTGCTGCTGCTGCAGAGTGCACCATAAACTGGTGCGAAAATACCCGCAGCTGACCCCGGGCAATGTGAAATGGAAACCCGTTATTTGGTTGGTTTGGTTTGGTCCTTTGTGCGCGGACGGTAGAATGGGAGGCGGTGTGGTGACGCACACGCGCCCTTCAAAACTACCTCCGTCCCGTCCCGTGACAGAGACCAGTTGGCATCCACACCACAAGATGTCGGATTAACGAGAGAAAGGGAGAGCATCTTGTGATGCAGCCCTCGCTGCGAAAAAAAGGACCTTCCGACGGCAATTAACGACCAGGCCGCTCCGCCGTTCCCGTTTCTACCTGCAACACTGAATTTAAATGACAATAATACTGGCAAACCTTGTCCTTGGCTCTTTCGTCTTCCTGGCGGATTCGGATACGGAGGTTGGGCAGCAGAAAAATGCTCCTTTTTGCATTATTAATCTCCTTTTTTTTTGTTATAATAATATGTGCATTTATTTTGCGGACTCCGGGCGTGTATAAAGGTTTTGCCTCGTGTCCCGAGAGGATTTTTCGCATACGAGATATATTTACAGGTTTTGTTTCTATGTACAGACCTTAGAACTTATCATCATCATACGACGCACGACGACACATATGGTGGTTTGACTATGCTAGGGAGACTGACATACAAACATCGTGTCCTTAATCGTTAATAGTATACAGAAATCGTTCTGAGGCTCCGTATCGGACCAGTCAGTCAGGGACTTTAAATCGGATTCCGATACTCCCTTCTTTTGTTTTTACATTACAAAACTACTGCAGGGTGTTTGTGTTCTCTTATGCCTAACTTCAATGACTCGCTTGTCAGCAAATGCGCGGTATACTTTATCTACACGGACATACTCTTGTATGTAAACTTAAGAAGATAAATTTATCGTAAAATAGAGAGATAAATAATAATTTCAGCAATTCACAGGGTTACTTGTTCCATTTTTTCAACTCAATAAACAAGCAACGAAAACAAACTTAAATGCATTTCGAATCGATTCGGCCATAATTCGAAGGTTAGTTCCCTTCACAATGTTATAATATGTTAAAGAATAAATAATTAAAAAAGAGGAATAATGAAAATGAAAGTATTAAAAAACGAAACAACATTTTGCATCCTACCTTATCCATTATCAGCATGCATGTTTTGATTGTTGTCTTGGCTTACAGTGTCGCTAACTCATCGCGTACTTCAAAATCGTTGTTTTTCTTCAAGTTCCTCTATGTTTCGTACATCTTACTTCGCTTCTCTTCACACCTCTTCCCACCTGATTCTTTTCATCTTTGTTCCTTCGGTTCTATCTTCTTATTGCTTATTATACCTTCTTTTCCGCCTTCTACCTGCTTAAACACATCGCCTGGAAGCAAACACACATCAACCTTATCTTGTCCCATGCATTTTCAAAGTGAATATGCGATATGCGGTTATATGTTTGTATATGAGAGGCGCAGCACGTGGTCCTCCTTCTTGCTGCTGTGCAAGGTTTCTAGCTTAAAATTCATTACAACATACAAAACACACACACGCACACAGGGGACGACGATAGACGCGTAGAGGTTAAAATTTCACGGAGCTCTAAACAGAAACGGTAGTACACAGTAACAGTTGCCCAGTAAGCTTGATAAAAGGGATAGTGTATAGGGCTCGACGAGCACTAGGAAACAAGCGCTAAGGACGCTGACACTCAAACATCAAACATCAAGCGATATAAGTATTTAGCGATCGGCCTTGGCCGGCCGAACTTTGAGGTTAGTTTACTCCTTCGGGAAGGCAACACAACACAATCGATGCCGTTAGAAGGCTCGGTTGTACTCGCTGTTCAAAGCAGTTTATACTATTTACATACCGAAATAGCATCGCATCGCACAAGTATTTTAAAAAAGCGTTCACATTTTTGACAGGACAGGTAGGTAAGGTGGTGGGAGTGTATCTTGGCTCTTGGGACAGTTTTTTTGAATAACTCTAAGAGCAACTGTAGAGACTAATAAACACATTCACGATATAACATTCAACAACGACAACTATACCTATTACATTTAGCTTATTTCCTAACTCGCACGGCTCACAAAGTCACTGGAATTTGACATTTGATCTTTTGTTCTCAGACCTCTTCCCAAGTAGCATGAATGGCACCACCACGCTTTTTTGTTTGCTGCTTATTTTCAGTCTCATCAGATTGATTGTTCCCTTAGCAAAGGGTGTTGTTTTTTCTTCCTTACAAAAATGTGCCCTCGCAGGCACACGTACTTTACTGGCCCTATGGCTGTAAAGGCTCGTCCATAAACAGCAAGAAAAGGACAGGAAATGCACAAACGGAGTAACGCATCCACATTCCCTGTCTTCTTCTAGCGCCGTTAACAAGCACTCTACAGCTCGATCAACATTACTCAGGAAGAGTTGCGTGATGCCGGATTGGTACCGCCTCCACCAAAGCCTCTCGAGGGACCACCTCCATTGCCGCCCGATCCACTGCCACCACCGGTCGCGCTGCTGCCCCTACCATTCGCGACCGAAGATCCTGGCGGAATAGCGGTGACGGTAAGCGAGTTCTGTGACACAGCATTGCGGGACGAGCTCAGCGGGGACGCGGTAATTGTGACCGAATCCGATCCCGCTCCAATCGGCATATTCAGACCGGCCGTTTGCTGTGCGTACTGCTGCAGGAAGTACGGGTACACTAAGCCATTAAACTGACGGGCGAATAGATTGTTGTTCATCATCTGCGACAGAACTGCCTGCTGGGCGGAGAAGGGAAGCGGACGTTGGGATGGTGTTGAAGGTGCTACCGGACCCTGCGGATGGAGCGTGATGTAGTCGGAGGAATTGCCCGTTAGCTTCGGACCACCGCCGCAGCCACCGCCGCCACCACCACCACCACCATTCGCGGACGCGGATGAAGAACCCGGCGAGGACTTGAGGGGAACAAGAGTCGTAGAATTGTTCGTTGGGACTATCTTACGCCGGGGAACGGTGCCGGAGGTGAGTGTGGTAGATCCAGCCGGTGATTTTTTCGACGGTGTACCACCGGATGCGCCGATCGCAGCGGACTTCATCTGGATGTCGAACATGGGGCCCATGCTCGCCATCGAGGGAAGATGCGAGGGAGGTGTCTTCGACTTTGGCTGATTGTAAGCGCCATAAGCGGTAGGTGACCGTGGAATCGGTGGAGACATAGCCATCCGTCCGTTGGCAAACGATTGCTGCGAAGGTTTCGGAGCGATCGGAACGTTCGATTTGGGCTGTGCGGTCGGTGGTGGCATCATTCTGGATGATGCCGAAGCAACGGTCGAAGTGCCCGATGACGATGACTTTGAGTTGGTGGGTCCAGTTCCGGGATTGATACCTTTCGGAATCAAATCCACCTCACGGTAGTTGTTCAGCTTCAGCATGCCGTTCTCGTTTACGGTTGCGTTGGGCTGTTTGAACTTGTTGTTAGAGACCGGAAACGAAGGCACCTTGGGAGTGCTTGGCCGCGACATTGGTGGCATGGTTGGAGGCTTCTGCTGGGCGGACTTGCTGTTGGCAGTCTTACCACCATCGGCCGAGGTACGCTTCTCGATTATATCGTAGATTTTGCGCTGAATCGCGTCCGCCGTACCATTCGACGATGCGGAAGAAGAAACTGCAGTCTTGGCCGGGACACTGTTAGCCACACTGTACGTAGGATTGATGGGTGGTGTCGATTTGCGTGGCACCTGAGATACTGTGGTCGTTGGCCCGGGCATACTTCCTGCAGCACTGTTGCCAACCTTCGACGGTGGTGTTCGACGATCCTGCTGCTTGGGCATGGTGTTGGGAAGTGGCAGCGGAAGCTTCACGTCCGCAACCGGGACATCGGGCAGCGGCCGGATCTCGATGAAGTTGTTCTTCAGCTGTTTGTTCACGTTCTTAATGCGGGCCGCATCGTCCTCATCCGTAGCCAGCGTGACCGATAGTCCATCTGGGATGCCTGAAGGGAATTTGTCCAGCGGGTTCGGAGGGCTTGGCATCGTCGGTTGTTTCTCCGGTGGCTGTAACTTCTTTTCTTCTGCATCGGGACTGAGGGCTGATGCGGGCCGTTTGTTGGAAGCGGGCGTGACGGAAATGCTGGCAGATAGAGCCGCCGGAACCGTCTGTTCCTTCGCTTGTGGTGGAGATGGGGATGAAGCAGGTATGGTGATTGTGGTTGATGGTGGCGACGTACTACCCGACTTGCGTTCGGTCAGCATGTTCTGAAGATGGCTGCTGTACGCAAGTGGATTAGCGTACTTAAACTGCTTCGGAGAGAAGTTAAGGTTGGGATTGTACTGTGGGGAGTCGGGCGAGTAGCTGGGCGAGTTGGACGAGTACGATGGAATCGGTGTTCGGGACCCGGCGGCGGCTGCCTTACTGTTGAGCAGTGCGTAATTCAAGTAGTTAACTGGCCGTGCCTTTGCGCCCTGCACCTGAGGACCTGCTGTTGACGATGTGCCAGCAGCTTTTGTCGTTGAGGTAACAGTGAGGCTAGACGTTGTTTTCGGAGTGACCTTATTCGGTACCGCGAAGTTGGCGGTATCTGTCGCTCTTGCTGGAATGATCGGCTGTTCTACTGACGTCAGAGGTCCGTAGATCTTAACGTTCTTCTTCAGGTCCTCCGGCCGCAGCTTACTGATTTCGGTATCACGCGGCACACCAGGTGTCTGAGGCAACACTGGAGGTAGAATGTTGATCGATGGATTACTTTGAGCGCGCTTCAGTTCCAGTGGCTTTTGCTGCTTGCTAGACCCGGCAGCGACGCTGTGAGTGGTCGAATTCGATGGAGCAACGATGCTGGTACCGCCGTTGCTGAGTGGTTGCGGGACTGCGCTCGCACCACCACTGAGCGCTGATGAAGTCGGCAGCTTGGTTGGTGTCGTTGGCTTTCGGCTGGGCGCTTGTGGAGCTAGCGGTGTCGGTGACTTTGTCGCAGGTCCTGAAGCTTTCGGTGCGCTCGATGGCCTGATTGGCGGTAGCGATGGTTTCTGAGGGATCGGAGCTGGCAGTACCTGCTGCGAAGGCTTGACCGCGGGAATGTTGCTGGCCGACACGATCGGTGGCGGTGGAGGTGGTGTCTTGAAGACGAATGGACGTGGAGAATCTCGTTTGGGTGGAGGCGTTGACGTCGGCTTTGACTCTGATTTACCCGAGGAAGATACCAACGGTGGTGACTGTTGACGGGATGAAGTAAGAGAGGAAGGAGAAGTCACCGGAGGAACCTTTGGCTTGAGGAAAATCGGTGGAACAATATGTTCCGAGGGTGAGCGAATGTTTTCCGCCACCGTTTTCTCGACGATTGCCTTCATTTCATCGTCGGACAGCTTCGGCTTCTTGGAGCCGGATCGGGTTGCACCACCGGCCGAATCCTTTGCTTTGCGTTTCGTTTGCGTGGTGGTGCTTCCATTCGGTGTGGTCGTGGTGGGGGCAGCACTGGACGTTGGAGATTTCTTTGACGTCGATGTACTTTCTACCAGCGCGGGAGGCGAGCTAGTGCTCTTCGTCGGCGAAGAAGACGGCTCCGTCTTGATGGGTGTCAAATCGAACGAGTTCAGGAACTGTGACTTCTCATCCTCGAACTTCTGCTTCGTTGGAGGTGGTGTTGGTGGAGATGGCGGCAACGGTGGCGGTGATGGCGTCATGCTTTTATCCGCTTTTCTCGGCACACCGAACTTGAGGGTTGACGTAGCCATGTCCGGGCTGCGTTGATCGATCTTCAACACAATCGGATGATGATGTTTGTTGTCCTCCGGACTGCTGCTGCTGCTGCTGGAGCTGCTGCCACTGCCGCTCTTGGGAGATTTTATCTTCAACTTGCGGTAGCCCGAACCGTTCTTGGAAGAGTGCAATCGCTTTGAATCGCGCTCCGGCTCTTGCAACCCCTGAGCATTGCCCGAACCCGACTCAACCTTATAAGGCACCAGTGGCAGCTGTTGCTGCTGCTGCTGCTGCTGCTGCTGCTGCTGCTTCTTGGCACTCTTACCCTCGCGTTTGCTGCTCATCAACCCCATGTCCTTGATCTTTTCGATCTTAATCTGGAGCTCGCGAGAATTTTCTTCCAACTGCTGCAGCGCACCAAGCGCGTCGGACCGTTTGCGCTTCGTTTTCTCCGATTTGTGTGACTTCGATCCTTCCACGGATGCTACCGGGGATGTGTAAGTGTTGGTGGCCGTCGGTTCATCCGGCTGTGGGCTCTGGAGGAAGCTTACGTATTTGTTTTTGTTGAGTCCAATTTTGAGCTTGATCGACTCAGTCTTCCGTGCTGGCTGTGCTGGAGTTGCAGGCGATCCAGTCGATGGAGTTGTCTGTGTAGCAGGACTCACCGCCAACGGTTTGGGTACATCCTCCACAGCTTTGGAACCATTTTCCGAACGACGTACATTATCACTGCTACAGCTGCTACTGTTGCTGTTATCACTCTCGCTAGCCGTCACCTCGGACACCAACCGCTCCAGATGCACATTCTCCTTATCATCCTCGTCATCCACAGCCTCGGTAGTTCGCTGCTTCCCTGCGCTGACAAGACTTGGCGAACGGCGCAGCGGTACCTCCGGTAGTTCCAACGGATTCGATTCCGTCGTACGTATGCGATAGTAATACTTCATCGGAGCGTCCTGTGAGGTGGAAAGAACAGTAACAAAAAAAAACCCCCAAAGGGAAAATAACGATTGGGACCATTGATAAAACGTGCCGGTGGTGCACAAATGCAAATGAAGTTTGCTTCACGAGCACAACACAACTTACCCTCTTCCAGGTGTAAATGTAAGCCACGTCCATCAGCGTGTAGTAGTCGGGCAGGATGATCGTCTTCACCTTGTACATAATCTCGACGCAAAACTGTCGTTCCGAGATGCCGTACTTGTAGATGATAAACTTCTTGAGCAGCGCGATCGAAAAGATGGCCGGACAGAGCAGATACTTGGCCTTCAGCAGCTCCTCATTGTCCTCAGCCAGTTCTCTGTTGTTGGGGGTGGGAGAAAATCAAAAAACAAACATGTGCCTGATGAATAAATCCGTCTCCACTCGGTTAGACATTCTTAATATAATTGTTGTCGAATTTGTGGACAATTTTCTGTCCCGACTTCTACAGCGAACGAAAGACACGCCGATTGCTGCTTAGTCGGACCGGTCGGATGCTATTTCTAATTTCCTTCTCCTCCACTAACCACGCAGCGAACCAAGCGCAGGAAACTGACGATATAAATTATCGTCGGCAATAATTTTCGCGTTTTCCAGACATTCCACACTACCGGGCGCTCCAGAATCACCGTACGGAAAGATGTCTGAGCAGCCACTCTCTATCTCTTAAAGCAAGCAAGCAAACACCACCCCGGGACAGTTTCGCACGTACATTCCTCTCCTCTGCCTGCCTCGATTGCTTTCCTTGTCCCCCCTGCCAGATCATCGTTTCCATACCAAACCCTTGAACAGTCTGTAGCTTGTGCCCGGGGTGAGAAAATTTTCGGTAAATGTTCATTCCGGAAGGTTTATCTTAAGGGTGGCTCTATCTCATTCTCTCTCTTCACTTTGTCGAAGACATCGCAAGGCAAGGACGTGGCAGTGGCTAATAGTTATTGTCGATCTAGCCGGTATAGCTGGCCGGTGGGATACGATTCTACACCCCGGACTCCGCCATCCGGCCGAGTGTCCCACCCCATCACACACAGCGAGGAGTGATTCATTGGTATTTACCGAACGTGAAGAGGAAACTCAAATTAAGGAAAATACCGTGTTGAAGACACGTCCACGTCTAGGGTCCGGGTGTTCTATCCGTGTTCGCATCAGGTCCGGAGGACGCTACTACAAAGCACAACACACCACACACCACTACCGCGCGAGCGTGTAAACCGTGTTCCGTCTCAAGCAGCTCAAAGGAACGGAAGGCTTCTAACAAGAAGCTAGCAACATCGGGAAGAACAATCTGGGGACGACCGTTTTGCAGCGAGGGAAGCGAAGCGTCTATGTTTGATTGCGAGCGAACCTTACCAAATGTGGTCCCCGTTCCTCGGTTCGTTCCGGTCGACAGTTTGAATCCGGCTCTAAAATATCGATTCGCTTCCAGCGCGGTCAAAGCTGGTGAAGGATGTCCAAAGGAGGAAGCATATAAAAATACGATACACACTTTGGAAAAATTTGAAACACCCAGAGCGAAGTTGGGAACGAACACCGGGAACTTCGTCACTGGTGTTCGTATCCGTTGCTGATCACAGCTCAATTGCGATGTAATCAAAATAATCAAACAATCCAACATGGGCGACCAAACGAGCGTTTTCGATATTTTTTCCCTCCGATTTCCTTGTCTTGCGTTCGGACACAATTGCTCATGAATTATTCGGCTTCTTTTATCGGGTCGGGTCGGTTAGGATATAGGAAAAGGAATTACTTAAATAGACAATTATACGACCGAAATGAGTGAGACGAGAGATAAGCTAAGCAGGAAACCGAGAAACCGAGTATCCATTTCCAGATTTTTTTCCCCCCAAAGAAATTGGAGATCACTGATCCTAAGATGGAATCCTAAATTTATATACAATCTTTCAGAATACATTCTTTCCAATACACGTAGCAGAATCAAACCACACTTTCGTGTAGAATCGGATCAACTCCACAAGGATACGCGTGTAAGCCCTAAGAACCACACACACACACACACACACACCTCGGGTAATGGCACAAAGCAGAACGTGACAAAACCTCGGGCTGTCTACTACTACTATATCCCTTCGCTCCTGTTGCACAAACACAAAAATTAATGAGATGAAAATTGATTCTCAAGCTGTTTTGACGTTCGCTGCTTCAATCCCAACCTCCAGAACAGGAAGGGATCGATGGTTCCAGAAATGGATGGAAAATCATTACGGGCAATATCTAGAGAGAGAGAGAGAGGGAGGGAGAGCATTCCAGTGAAACTTACTTTTCCGCGTACTCCAGCGATAGTGAGATCTTCTCGTTCGGGCTAAAGATGAGATACTCGGTATCTTCGCCCCGTTGCTCGGGCGTTGCAATGGCGGCCATTTCCGGGTGCAGCCGGTAGAAGGCACGCCGCCGGCGCAGCTCATTTTCGTACAGTCCCGGCACCAGCTTGTACACGATCGCCTGCAGCGTTGCATCCGGTCTGGAAAGAAAGGCAGAATACAAATTTTGGGAATGAGTCTCGGGTTGAGGTGTCGCGTGATGTGGGGCACGAGAAGATATGGGAAGGGTCATCTTCAATCTCAGCGCGCCATTTCTTGAACGGGTGATGACGCGATGCGGTTGACACGGATGATGATGATGATTCGTCGTCTTTAAGCTTGGCAGCACTAATAAGAAGAGTTTGGATGTCATTCCCTGAGCGGGATGTGCACCAAAATGAAACGGAAACGGATTTATCCCGAAGTTCTCGAAGAAAAAAAAACCCCCGCCTTGAAACGACAACTATACGAAACCAAAGAGAGATAAATGAGACCACACCGGAGTCTTCGCTTCGTCGTCGTCACTTCGCAGTTCGGAGGCGAGATACGGAAGGAACGAAATTAAGAAGTTTTTCCAACCCATTTTCCACAAACACCACCACACACACACACGCACCTTTATAGACGTCTGTTCTTGCCCTCCCGAAGAGAAGAGGGAACTGGGAGCAATTTGACCAAAAACTGGCATCCGACACTAGGATAGAAGTTCCACAAGATCCTGAGCCTGACTGACTTGGGTGTGTGTGTGTGTAAGCCTTTCGCCACAAGCAAACAGGGAGACGGAAAGAAGCAACAACAAAAAAAAGGCGAAACGTTCGGCGAACCTTGGAGCCACAAAACCCGAAGGAAACTAATTACAGTAGTGGAATAATGAGACTGTGGGGAGCACTAAAAACCATCCGAACGTCAACACATCTCTTCTTCCCCGAGCGTCGAGCGAGCGTGGCTGGGTGTTGGATGGAGTTTTCCCGCTTTTCTTTTTGTGTCGTGATTGCAGCGCCAACGGGTGTCAGGAACACTGGACGAAAACCAGTGAGAAGGAGACAGAGAGAGAGAGAGAGAGAGAGAGAGAGGGTAGCGAGTGTCTTTGCCCCCGAAAATTGCGCCACATTAAAACAGACCTCATAAAACACGGGTTTCATGTCCCTGCAGCAGCGCAGTGGCCAACTTTTTGACAAATTAAATATCGCCCTTCGACTGCAGAAAAGATACTCATCCCTTCCATTTTTTTGTTTTGTTGTTGCAGAATATAATGAAAGGAGTAGGTTTAACTTCAAAGGCGATTTTCGGTGCTTTAAGTCGAAAAGTTGTTCCTTGCGGAGCTGTGTGTGTGTGTGTGTAGCAGCTGAGGGGGTCGTGTTTGCGAAATAAGATAAGCACAAAATTAGTTCCTGTAATGGCGGCTTCATTCAGACTGGTTTGACTGTCCAATTATGAGAATACGGCACTAATATGACTTTACCTTGCTTTAGTTGAGTTTTCTGGTGAACGAGCCTCCCATTTACCTACCACTCAAACCCAAACCAAGGACACGTATGAGTCTCGCACCAAAAAAAAAAGCTAACACCAACACATCGCCCATGGAAGAGTCGAATGTTCAATTAAAAATTTACCCACGTAACGTCAAAACGCAATCATACGCATCGCGTACCCAGAACGGGTGGAACTCATCCATCATCGGTAACCCTCTCTCCCTCTCATGGACCGGGCATAACAACTGCAATATAAGAGGACCTCTGTACCAGCCCGATCCACCCAACCCTACAGCAGTTCGTTTCCCATTTTTTTGCCTTTCGTTACATTGTTTAGAACGAATGAAAACGCAACGCTCAACTCCGACTTTTCCCTCATTGTCATTTGAGTCGCGCGAGGCTGCAGAAGGCAGTGAAGCTGTGTGGAAGAAATTTATCAGCATTGCCTGGTCGGGCGTTGCGTTGCCTTCGACAGGTTTTATCGTTCCATTCGCTGGAAAGGATAAATGTCCTTCTTCTCCAACCGACCCGGATAAGTTGCATCGAACCGGCAGGCGGCAACCCCAAGTTGATGACCTCGCGGATTTGTGTGGGCGCGCCGTAGATTCCAGGTGGCGGCTGGTGATATGTCTTTCCGTTCCGTCTGATCAGTGCAATTTATTCTCGCGAGTGGACGATGTTCCCGGTTCGAACGATGACACTGAACCTGGACGTCATGAAATCGCCTGCGAGGAACAGCCTGGAGCACCCGAACACACACCATTGTGAAGAGGGAAATTTCCCCCAAGGGACATCTTCACATGGTGACCAGTAGTATCTGTCCACACACAGACAGCACACACACATAGTGTGTCGATGGGTTCGGCGATACTCGTCTCTCCATTTTTTTAATTTCCATTCTCGCGATAAGGACACCCAACTGACGTGAGGCTCTCTCCCGAACTGCTTTACACCAGAGATATCCACCAACTACTATTTCCATGCCACGGCGGAGGTCACATCCAATTATGATCGTGTTCCACACGCAAAACCGGTCCAACATTTTTTTTTTTGCTGACCTCACTATTACCTACCGCGCCCTCTGGACATCATCAACAAGCGCTGCAAACGAAAAAAGACGAGACCCAAGCGCCAGAAGCGAATGCTACAGTTGCTGCTGCTGCTGCTGCTGAAAAACCAGTCAAACTCACCCCCTCACAGCTCAGAGCTGTGTGAGAGATGTGAGCTCGTTCCGGGTGGAATTTATGGCGCACCAAAACGCGGGCGCGACCATGGTGGACCCACCTTCCTGGTGGGATCCATCTCTCGCCGACAACTCACACACACACACACACATATACTATGGGTACAGTGATAACAACAAAGACACTCGCGGAGCCCTGTGAGGTGGAACAGAGAAGGTGAACAGACGAGTCAATAAAGGAGCTGCATGTCTTCAACCCTTCACGCGAGGTCCTCCTATTGCCGTGAACTCCATCTGCCTCTACGGCGAAGTCCCGATTTCTTTCGCCACAAAGCAGTCCCAGAGCTGGGAATTCTGCCTTTACAGTCAACTATGCGAAGAGGACAAACTTCCCGACTTCCAAACCAAAGCGCTGTGACAAACTAGGAGTAACAGTCGCTCAGCCAACGAGAACCAACCATCTCTTATCCTCTTCAACAAGGGAATGATTCTTTTTAAAATGGTAATTATAAAAAAAAACTCCCAGATCCTTTCTTCACATCCCCTGTACACGGGCGGCACAGCATTCTTCTGCTGGGAAAGGTCCTTTCTTTTGCCAGCGTGAATTTGTCCCATCCGGTGGAAAATATTAATCTAAAGCAGCACACCCTACTGCTGCTGCTACGCTGACTACCGGCGACCGAACCGGTAGAACGGACAGGACTAAGTCGTTGCTGCCACTCTTCTTCGCGTGACATAATGCGATGTGTCTCGCGACAATTAGCGACAAAATTGGGGGGGTGGGAGGAGCTTGAGGATGTGTTGGTGGTGGTGTGGTTTAAAGGGAGCTCCAACTATGACAGGAAAAAAGAATTACAACAATACAGTATGATGGATCGCCGAGGTTTTCCATACAGGAAGAAGTGTCCGGGGACTAGCATAGAGGGACGCTCCAACTGGTTGGTTCTATTGTCACATGCACTTTCTTCTGCGAGATGGAGACGGTTTTTTGGGTTATTGTTTTATGAAAGGTTTAAACTCTTATTCACTCCGCTGTTTTAACAGAGTCCAGCAGAATTAGCGCAGTGTTTCGAGTCGCTGTTTAAGCGCGTTTAAAATTTGCATACAAATGGTAGTGTCTGGCTGCGTTTTAAAGGCGTAACAATGCAGTGGGTAAATAATTTATATTTTCGTTTCTAATGAGCTTTAATGAGATGGGCATAGAGATATTAACATTATTTAAATTAAATTTGTTGACCACGCACGATCCTCGCAAGACTCTTTTTTACTCATTCAAGAAGAATTTAAGAAATGTTTGAAGGTTTCAGGAGCAATTAAAGGGCTCCACAGCCAAGCAGGATATAAATAGCAGACGAAAGCTACAATGGCTTACCAAGGACCCAAATTGGCATTGGCTGTATCCCCTCGGAGTTTCTCTTTTACGATTGACACGAATTCTTCAACGCAAAAAAGCATGAGGCATATCATGCTGTCCAACGGTTAAAAATATGTTTTTCCATTGGAGAATTCCATTTCAGGACACCGATTCCGAAAAACACAAACTATAATGATGAGTTCCGTTGAAGACTTTTTTTTGCTGCTCCAAACCGATGTTTCCAACGTGCTTTATTGATTTCCCCGAATAATTAGCATTGCTGAAGAAGAAGTAAAACAAAAAACGAGGCCTTAAGGTTCGGAGGAATCATTTTATTGCACTCAAACTCCACGCCAAAAGCCTGACTTTACAACCTCACAACTCTCAAGATCATCAACGATCGAGCACGCTAGCCATGATCATGGCGATGTCCCAGATATTGAAGGTGGGTATATAAACAAAAAAAAACCTCCAACAAACACCTCACAATAAATTATCTCCTGTTGCGAAAAATACGACCTTTTGCAGAACTCATCACAGTCGCTTTCGGTTGGAACATGCTGGACACAGCCGAATTCTTGCGTCGTAGTATTGTTCAGCCTCCAGCACGCCTTCGCCCAAGGTAGAAAATATGATGCGCTGATGCAAAAATAGAATTGAAAGTAGAGTTTTAGAAACAGCTCCCTAGAGATGTACCTCCAGCGAACAACAACAACAGCAAGTGACTACGGGAGATAGAAAATAAAATCCAAACATACGGACAACACAGGACGGACAACGTCATCACCGCCGCGTGCGCTTGACCCGCACACACACACACACACACATGATCTTTCGCGATGTTTACCCGGCTAAGCCCCAAAGCCCCCTCGGAAGCCCCACCAGAACGGGCGGCCACATCATCATCGTCGTTGTGGGCCGTCGTCGCCAGCAGTACTAGCAGCAGTTGGATTTTATTGATTTTTTTGTCTACTCCGTTGTTTCCAAACCTCCCGCAGAAGCCGAGGTAGGCTTAGAGGTGGCGACCGAGGGAGTTTCACTGTTAGTTTGCCAGGGTTTGCGCACGATGCTGTTGCAGCCGCCAGTCAGTTTAACCATAAAATGCAATTGTGCATTGCTCCATTTCTTTCGCACTCGGTAAGTCGCCCCGTTCGCACAGTCAAACAAACGTACCCAAAATAGCTGAATGTGGAAGGCGGCCTTCCTGACGATCCTGGCGAGGGATAGGTAAGGAGTGGCGTGGGGAGATGAAAGATTGAGAATCGGCACACCGAGGCACAACCTAGGCAAAACGGCCCCCTTCCAAAATAAAACCATTAACAAAAAAGTATAAAAAAAAACGCAGGAAGCAACTCCGGATTGAGCTCCGGCGATTCGTTTTTGCAGCAGGCAGCCCGCCCGTGTTTTATGTGCGAGTGGGGCAAGCAAGGCACCGTTTTTTGTGTTGTTTCCGTTTCGTTGTTGTTGTTTTTTATTGTTCTCTCGTTCTTTTTCGCCCATGTTTTCCACAATCCCTTTCGGCCCCCAAACAAACGCTCGGACCTGAATCCGGACGACCAAAACACTCCAAAGAGAGACGGAGGAGATGGAGATCTGGATTTTCGATTTCCCAAGTCCTGCGATGATGTGAATAAAGTTGGGGAGCAAGGGCGAAATGGGGGGGGGAGAAGAAACCGTGGGGAAACACAGAGAACGCAGAAGAGATGAAGGTAATCCGGAGAACACATCGATACCGGGGGGAAGGCAGTCGTGAGGGCCAGGGGGCAGAGCATCGGAATCGTATTGCGGGCGCAATTGAAACATGATTATGCTCTCTGGACTCGGGACGACGCTTTTTCCCAGTGCGCTCTTGTGCCATTACTGATACTGATGGCTATTACCCTACTCCCATTCGCCCCTGTGCGTCTCACACTCCTGCTGCAAACCGAAAGGCCCATCCCGCCGCAGGTTTCAGACTCTTTCCCCACAGCCCACCGCGCCTCAGAGCTTGATCGCCGGATTGGCGAAAGAGCGGCGGCACGGCACAGAGACCTGAGCTCCGGAGTTCAGCAGTATTTTCGATGTTATTTTTTCCGTTTTCCCCAGGTTTGCTGGTGTATGTGTGTATGTCCGGCCGCATCCGATCCGGATGGATGTGCGATTTCCGATGCGATTAAAGTGCAAGTGGAACAAAACACAAAACCGAGGTGGGGGGAGGGGGGGGAATGGGAGGATTGGTGATTTTGGGGAGCGATAGGAGGTGGCAGCTTTCAATGAAAGAACACACCGGATAAAGCGGACAAACTGAGCCTCCGGGCGGCGGTGTACCCGTTTGTACAACGGGTCGAAAGTGGATCGCCTCCCGAATCCTGAGTCTATTGGCAGGACTCGCTCAACCAATCAGCTCTTCCGCTGCATCCGTGTGTGTCCCCTTACCCCCCAGACACACACACACAGGCTCCAGCAATTCTCCAGCCCGAGGACCCAAAACAACTACGCGGTGGTGGTGCTCGCTGATGGATTTAAGGACGAATCAGTATTTTGCAAGTTCCTTTTTTTTGCTTTAAATATAATCTTGTGTTTTGAGTTTTGGTTTCCCTTTAACAACAACACGAAATAAAAAAGAAACACACACACAGCAGTAAAAGCAGGAATAAAAGTTAAAACGAAAATTTGGAATATTGCAAAAAAACGAAACAGGTCTCCGGCCCGAAACCAGGTGCCACCAGAATGTCGAAAGCGCAACAAGGCAATTTTTCCAAACAACGAAAAATAGACAACCAAACGGAAAGTAGAACAACAACAAAAAAACTCTAGAGTGAAACACACAACACAAAAAACGGGTCTCAGTTGTATGTTTTTGTGCTGTTCCGTGGGTATATATTTATATTCATCATAACAGGGAATATTTCAGCAGGATATTAATAATTGAAGAAGCTGCGTACGAACTTCACATGACTGTTTCATTATGATTACGGTGAGGGCGGATTTTTTTTCCTTGCTGACGGGTCCGCTTTTACTTTAGTTTTACTGTTAATAGTACATCGAAAAAAATGTATCTTTGAGAAGTTTTTTTTTTATCATATCCAACTCTGGTCCACACATTCATCACAGCGGAAAAGCTGCTGCTGTCAAAAGTGAACCACTTTCAATCAATTGATGCAAGCCGCTTCTTTTTTGCTGAGACTGCCCCCGTAAAAGATGAAACACACACACACGCATGAGGCCAATAGGCAATTTGAAGAAAATAAAACATAAAATCAAAATCCATCCCATCCCACAAAATCCATCCCATTTTGATGAACATTTGAACGCAGTCAGGCGAAAACCGAGTGGGGGCTGGCCTACACTTTAGTGACGGGAGTGTGGTGGTCCTGCCGAAGGATCATCATGATTAATGCATGATTGAATGAGTTGTCAGCATTTTTTGCTGTTGTTGTTGAGGTGACGTTTTTACCCCGGTGCAAAAGCCACCCAAAAGTCCCCGCGAGAGTACTGCTCGAGCAAAAGGAAATGGAAATGAGTTCCGATAGACTATGTTTCTTTGGCCGCGTTTCATGCCTATGTGGCATATGGAAAGGAAGACAAATTTTGAATTTAATTTTGAATCCACTTACTTTGAGGGCAAAACTGTGCAGCATTGTGTGGATGTAACGAGCGAGAGAGAGAGAGAGACCAAAAAAAACTAGAAAAGATTTGTCGCAGTTCTGTGCCCATAGGGTACCCTCTCTTTGGTCCTTGTACGGTCTCTTGCTTATCGACCTCATATCCGGACAAGACGCACAGTTAACCGTGAACACAGAGGTTAGCGAGACTCGGGACCCTCCTCTTCCTTATCGCACAAATAATGTTTTACGACCCTTTCCAGCAAGGGGCTTTTTACCCCTTAGTTATAATTCCAAGTCTAAGAAGGTGAGCAAAGGGTCTTAGTGGGTCGGTACCCTTTCAAAGCGCTAGAGTTCACAGTTCGTGTTCGGGGATCACAGTTAATTATTGTAATCCGTTCTTTGCTGTTAGATTTGTCAGCACATAATTCATCTTTAACACAACATTAGCGATCAATTTTCTTGGCATGCAAAGAAGAGTCGGAACTGTATAACTGTATTTTAATTAAAAAATTGAAAAAAAATGTTTATTTATGCGCCATCAGTCCACTCTTCCAACGAATGGTATTCTTCCTCCACACAGAATTCTCGTTCTTCTGTGAAACAAAACCGTTCAGCTGGCGGAAGACGCTCAAACATCTTCGAGAAACAACACTGCGGCAAGAAGGTGTGAGAGAGCATCCCTCCCAAAAGTCCCGATGTCAGAAGAGAAGCGAAAGATCCACAGCACGACTCACCCCATCGATCATGTGATCGTGCGTGCAGCATATAATGCGAGCAAAAGAGTCAGCGAATGATGGGAGAGAATTCTCCCACCCGGGAGGATTGTAAATTCCCTATACTTCACATCCATTAAATCTTGAGTGTGTTAGTGTGTGTGGTAATGTGTATTCTATGCTCGAGAACTAACACACAGGCTATCCCGACTTTAAGCGGTCTTCTCTGTGCGGTGCGGCGCGGTTTTTAAGACAAACACGTTTTCTTCCTGCTTCTTCCAATGGTAATTGTTTTCCGTTCTTTCCTTATGCTTTTCTTACACGGTGGCGGCTTCCGAATGCATATTGTAGCGGCTACTGCCCTGCGTAAGACGACGAGACCCGCCTGCGCTGTTAATGCTATGTACGCTGGCGCATGTTTGAAGCATGTGGATAACTATACAACGCATTGCTCTAGATGTACTAAGGAAATGAGTCACCACTCGCTTCATGAAAGTAAGCGAAGAAAATAACGTTCCGTTTGTGCACTCGTCTATTTGAAAGACTTTTATTTTCTCAAAGAAGCTTGTGTTAATTGTAATCTGTTGTGACACGACTACAGTGATGGAAATAATTATATACGCATAGCTATTTTTATCCATCCAGTTTATTATTGAATATCATGAAATCTGTCGCTAATCAACACTTGAAATGTAATTCAAAATGATCAATTTTTTTGCCAACTTTTATGTTTCAAAACATGAAAGACTCTCAGCTACTAGTAGATGAATAAAAGTATTAACCTAACTGCTTAGTACATATGTGAAAACAGAATGATTAAGGAAAATAATAAAATATAATGGTCAAGTTTCTCGATATCCAGACGTCCATTCTTTGAATTCTTCGGATATAGCACCATGCTAATAAGCCAACTTGAAAGATCTCTCATGCATTAAATAAAATTTCTAGGCTGAAAAATTATGTCCTCCATTCAATTAGTGAAGATGATAAATGTTCCCTGTTAGAACTGGATGGTTTTTAGAGGAATTTCCTTGACAAGACGAGAGAAACCAACGCCAAAGAAGCAACGTTTCAACATCACAGCTACCAGAACTCGAAATTTCTTAATTGCATGAGGGTAGTTTATTATTGTGTTTCTTATTAAATATTTAAAAAATGTTTCAAAACGGCGTTAAGCCGTCATTCTAGAAATATAAACATAAATAAATAAAAATAAAAAAATTCTCACATACAGTGACGAACATTAGAATAAGACCACTTATTTTGCAAATCGAAACATTAAGGCCTATTCTTATCAAATAAATTAAGATTTTATGAAAAACTCAGTTTAACATGAGTAATCGATTCCTAGTACAAGAGTATAATCAATTTTTTTTTAATTATTTATCTTTATCAATTATTTTTTATTTATCATTAGTTATCTTTAATGATAAAACAAGTTATATATTTTTTGTCATTTGTTTTACTTCATTTAGGTTTTCATGTACACCATGATTTAAAATTCTTTACTTTTTAAATGATTTAACAATTTTCCAACAAAACCAAAATGGTTGTTAATGTTTTTATGATTTTCAATATGCTAGTATCGAAAACAGGAGATCGAAAATCAGAATGTAATATTGGTTGTATTCTTTTGTCCGTCACTGTATTTTTTTCGTTAGGAAAACGTCAAGTTCATTTCCAACAAGTGTCACAAATATTAAGACTTCTTTTTCCATGATTCTTACAACTATTCCCACAAGTGTATTATTTATTAACACATAGCGTAACGGCGATCCACATACAGCGCACACTACCATTACCACAGTTCATTCTGCTTCACTACATTTCCCTATCCGGGATTTCCCCAGGAACCGGAACAAAATATTTGTGCAGGGTCTACCTTCCATTTGGAGAGAAGCAGCAACAACAAAAAAAAGCCTCTATGTATTTTTCATCCCATTCACTATTTACCCCGTGTCACGCTATCCTGCTGCTGCTGCTGCCAAAACCCCCAGACATCATGCTCCCGACAACAGCATTATGTAAGGAGAATAATACCAATGATAATGATGAGGAACGAACGCACACACACACACGCATACATAACCACACAGGCATTAACAAACGATGTTTAAGTTCTAGACACGTGATTGAAGGGAATATGGTCCCTTTTACTTTCACTCTTCCCCAGTTTGCGATACCACCGTTGCCTCGTTGCTTTGCTTCCTCTCCTCACATTTCCACCACACGAGCCACTGCTTCAAGGTGGGTATATTTTTGCAATTTATTTGCTTCATGATGTCCGGAACGCGGGAAAGAAGAAGCAGCAGATTTTGTTCGCGCATAAGCCACACCCTGCCACCGCATACCTTCTCGCTTCCTTCCGCTCGTCCGGGCACAAACCCACAGTAGTTTAGGAGGCGCCTTTCCTAGCAACGATCGTCCCGGTTTTTCTCCCTAGGTGAGCAGGGTATTAACCAGATGAGGAATCCTGTTTTTGACAGTTTTTACGTTTTGTTGTTGAGAGGGATCCTAGAGTTTTCCGAAAGAAAAAAAAAAAGATTCCGACAGTACACGCGGCAGCAGTTTCATTGAAGCGTCTACCACCTCACGCTCTGTGTCCCTCTTGCTCCCGAAGTTCCTCTATCAGCAATATAATATATCCCGTAACTGTTTAGAGCACCAAAAACGGCACAAAAAAGCCTTTTTACTAGTTGGGTGGTAGTCTCTGCGAGGAACACACATAGTGCGAGTGCCAGCCAGTGCGACAGGAAATAGAGGCAACGTGGGTCAATCTTTCACATCCCGCCAGAGGTTTTGTGTGTGTGTTTGGGTTAAGCGTTGCAAAGTGTTCTTGGGGTGTCCGCCGGTGACCAGCTATGTGGAAGACTGCCGAACCACATAATCGAAAAATATGATCCAAGCAGAAAGACCCCCACTAGAACACTAATGCTCCCCTCGAAGTTTTAGTCTTCTTAGTCTCGCTCCGTATGTGTCTCCCCGTTTATGCTTCTACATTTCGGTAGCAAGAATTCCTTTCCTAAGACTGAGAAGCAAACAAACAAAAAAACCTACACACAAGACACAGCGGGCACGGTGTTAGACGCCAGAGTTCGCGCGCGCCCGGTATGCTCACTCCTCTGGGCGACCAAAACAGGAAATGCGCAAACGGACACAAAGGGTCCTTTTTTTTGGCTGTGTGTAGACAAACAGCCAGCAAAAAAAAAAGACGACGAACCTTTTTACCCCACACGGCGCTTGGCGTTCTCGAAGGTGAAGGGTTTCAGTTCCTTTCGAAGACTACTGACAAAAAAAACGCCCCGTGACGAGTTCCTCCTGGTGTTCCAGAGTTATGTGCGTGTGGTTCTACGGTCAACCAGCACAAGAGTGACTGTGTGTGTATGTCTTGGGATTCGGAAATAGAAAAACGGGAAGAGATAAAACCTCCTTAGTTCTCTGGACAGACAGAACCGTGAATCCTTGAATCCACAGCAGCCAATCTCGTGTCTGGTGGTGAGAGTTAAGCCTTCAGAAACTGCCATGTGACTCTGTGTGCAGATCTTGCACGGACCTTGCATGCTCAGATGCATTCGAGTAGGGATTAGATAAGGCCCTGGTGGTGGTTCTCCAATGTCTCTCACACCGTCCACCATATCACCAGAGGAAGATTGAGAGTTTCCTTACAAGCAGCGCGCACGGGAACTTCTCAAAATTGAATCTCCAAAGAAAAAACTGAGGCAAATATCGCGCCGTGGCCCCCTATTTTTATGTGCGAGGGAACCACATAGGGAAGGAAAGAAAGCGAGAAACATACCACAATCGGGGAACGGCAGACACGAAGGAAATTGAAATATTTCGACGAGGCGAAAGAGCAATGAAAAACCCTCCAGAAACAGAATCCTTCCGATAGTTCTACCAAGAATACAAAAAGGAACCAAAAATTGGGCTCGTAAAGGATGATGAAGTATTGAAATGTAAGAAAAATTGTTTCCCCCTTTTTGCCATCCGTTCGCCGCACGTATATCGGGACCGGTACGAAATCTTCCTTCCTTATTGGCCCTTACACACCTTTTGGAGGATAATAATAATAAAGAGACCAGCAGGACGAAGCACCCGGGAATAGAGCGAACGGAAATCCACCAGAACCCAGTGAAAAAAAGCCCCCGTAGCAACGTACGTAGTCGTGAAGTTTGGTGGATTATTTTACCCAAATTCCATTCCACTAGAGGCCGAAAAGCCGAAACGCTGTCGCTGTGCTGGCAAAAATGTCTAAGCCTTCTCTCTCTCTTGACAGAACAACCCCGGAGCGCCCCGGATATAATACTGACTCGCCTTGACGGGCCCACACCACCAACGTAACTATGTGGTGTTGGGGTATTAAGCAAAGAAAAGGAAGAAATGCCTGCAAAAAAAACCTTCAACTTATTATTGAGGTTAAAATATTTTAAGATTAATTCTTGGCCAGGCAACCAAATGGGGAAAAAACTTTCAATTGCATTTTAACACGGCCAGGTTAATAAATATGGCGGTTAAAAGGTTCAACCGGTTTCGTCCCAAGGGCACGATTGGATGTACGGGGGTATTAGAAAGGGAATGCGGCACACGCTTGTGGGAGAAATAGAATTGGGGAGCTTTAACTTTTCGGTCAAATTAAATGTGGTCGATTTGGGGGAAAATGTTGGCACAAATGAAGTAGTCTAAATGATAAATAAGAACAACTGCTAAATCATAAGTGCAACAGTATGAGTGAGGAGCATTGCGATTAAGTTACTGAAGAATATAGAAACCCCGAAAAAAGTATATAAGTTAGTAGTAAAATTTAATAAACTCCTCAGAATATATAAATTGTGACAACTCAACCAAAGCAATGGTTAATACAACACAGCCAGAAGGTTAAAGAAGCCAACAAAAAAAAATAGATTAATTTCTTTAAAAAGCAAACAACACATTTGTAAACGAAACGCAAAATGTATTTGCCGCATTAATACAAACACGTACAGCCAGACCAGGAACAACAAACCAGACACCCAAATTTATATACATACACAGATATTCTTCTCCCTTGACCAAATAATCTCCCAAAAAACATCCCTTCCTCCTTTCGGCTTCCAAATTTTCTAACAAATCCTCTACTGGGGATGGCGGCAGCCACAGCTTGGTGCAATACAGAAATGAAAATGAATTGTTCCGCAACTGGAAAAACTCAAGTGCCAGCAGCAGGAGTAATGGTAGAAGGACCAGCAGAGCAGAGTCTTGTGCGATGTGGTGTTATTAATTGCTGCACGCTTTACCATTCCGTGCTCCGGTACTATTCGGTTGTCTGGAAAGAGACTGCTGCCGGAGTTGTATCGTTGTGGAGTAGGTTTTTTTTTGCTCTCTTTCTAATAAGAGAAGTTTAGGAATTTACGACACTTGTGTCAGTTAATCATAGCAACTTTTGGTGCTTTTCTACTTTCTATCTTGGCGAGTTGCGGACGAAAAAAACTTTCGTCCAGACAGTAAAATAGTATTCAGATTTTGGAACTACAATTTTCATGACTAGATATTCTGGAGAGGACCCGGAGAGAACATTCGGCAGCGGTAAGAGGAACAGCGGACACCTATCGAGGGACACATACAAAATAACCTTATCGATTACTGCTACCTTGCTCTCCGGAAAGCCACAATACACAGCCCGAACCCGATACAGCGAGAAGGTGTCATAATTAAGCGCGCGCCAATAATAGACGTGTGGCGTCACGGAGAGGACGGCGTGGGTCCGGGTGAGCGCGGAAAGCCTCAAGGGCAAAAGGGCTCATCATCGGGATGACATTCGCGAACAATGCATCGATCCTTCCGCATTCCAGCCCAAATCCACCACCGACCATGCACCGTTCTTCTCCTCTCCCGTCGATTGGGAATGCTTTGACATCCTCTTCTCATGACAGGCGGTAGTCGTCAATGTCGCAAAACCCACCGTCATCGCCACCGTGGGGAGGGGGGGGGGAAGAATCGATGAAATGTTTGGCAATATATGGCTGCGGCTCTGTGCGTGTGTGTGTGGGTATCGTGTGTCGGATGTATGGAAATTATGATTCGGTATTTTTGTCCATGTTGCTCGTTTTCAACATCATCTGCTCCATTATTAATTCTTAATTAAGTGCTTAACTCCCACACTCTCCGAGGGGAGGAGGGACCGGGAATTTGGTGTACCATTGTACCGGGGACCCTTGTGCTGCACAGTGGGTTTAGGTGGACAAAATAGGAGAAAAAATTGGGGACGAGCATAAAATGTTTTATAAAGTTGGTGGAACTTTACGTAAATGGATTATCGAAATTACTAAAACTAGAAACACATGAAGTAAATTATAAAAAATATAACAAAACAGCAACTATAATCAATATTTCACACCAAAAAAAAATAAAACACAATATAATAATGTAAAACCACAACTTATCCCACCGTGCCATTCCCCACTGTGATTGGTAATGAGCAAACAAATTCGGAAATGGGGATCCAGTGGAAATTGTTGCCACGGTTGGCTCAATTATGGTTCACAATTGTGTGCAATGTGTGTGTGGGCTTTAAATTTAAATCGTATCGTGAAATTGTATTATTGTTTAATTCAATTGCCATTCACCAAACATGAGCGGTATGAACAAAATGGCGGTGAGCCTGGGGAAGGGAACAAAGTATAATAAAAACGAAACAAGTGGAATGGAATGGTAAGGGTGTAATTTTTTTAAACAATATTTGTCCCCTTGTGATAAGAATATTTGCCAGATTTATGAATTTATCAATAGCAAATAATAACCGATTTCGATGCCAGGGCACAATCTGACTGTCGATCGATTTATTTGATGTATGCTCCGCTTTGAAAGTTCCTGCACTTGATGGCACATCTTGAGGATTGAGGATTGAGGGAGGGAAAGTTGAGGATTCCAGAAACACAACGGCCACTAACGAACGTCTTAATACGGACCAATTGAACATCTGAGCTAAAGTGGGAAAGACGGCGAGAATAACTATACACGGTCACAACATGTGCGCGCACACACACACACATCCATAAGGGTCTGCACCTCCATAAAACGCAGCCTTCGCCACGGATCGTAAAGCCCAGTTGCCTGCAACTCAACATCCCCGCATCTCCACCACCACACTAGGGAGCTCTCAAACGGGCGTGTAAAGTTATAAAAACTGAGCTCGGAGGTGAAAACGAAGTCGACAAAAATGTCACACGTTCCAGGAGCGCGAAAAGCAACACAAGGCACGCGCACCCAGGCTGTTAGTTCCTCGAGTCGTGGTGTTCCCTTTGAAGTCTAAAGTCCTCAATTCTAGTACGCCCAAGAAAAGCGAGACAAACGACTGGAGGGAAACTGTCCCTAAGGATTCTCCACTGTCAGCAGTTTTCCGTCGGCGGTGTCGTTGAGCATTGAAAAAGGGGGAAGAGAATAGAATCTTGGGTAAGCGATAAAGACCAGACAGCTGTAAAATCTTGCCCGAAAAATAGAATGTTATGGTACATTCCGGTGAGACATTTGTTTGTTTGGCGGCTAGCGTTTCGGGGTGCTGTTTTGTTACTTGGTAGTGATGACGGCATCCTCTTGTGGGACTCCAGCTTATATAGGATTTTTGTTTTATGTTATGCGCTTTACTGTGTTATGAGGAATGCTGGTAGGTAAAAGGAAAATGCTGGGTGAGGGTGACGAAAGAAGCAATAAAGTATGAGACTTCTAACTCAAAACAACTATGCAGCATATTAGGGAAGATGGCAGAGTCCTATATGAGAAAGAGATCGAAGCTGTATGGCAGTCCAACTCCACTAGGCTGTATTGATATGTCCCATTATCGAACTTGACCCAACTTAGGACTTGTTTCCAATTGCTCTTGAGACAACTTTTGAGATAGTTGAGTTAGAGCAAAAAAGAAGACATTGGAAAGACATGCTGCTGTATGGAGTCTTATTTGATACTTGCACTCACAGCATTCCGGAGGAATCAAACTGTCAAAATTGAAGTCCCATTAGTCGATTATTAAGATCCGGCAAGATGAGTCATCATGGGTGACTCACCACGATGAGATTCAAACAGCTATCACTGTCATAATGCAGAGCTGGACTCAAACAACTCGATAACAAATTTTTTTTATTTTGATTGAAATTTAGAAAATTCTAACCCCCCTTTCCCTCCTCATTTGTCATTAATACCAAAATAAGCTCGGAATGAATTGTAGAATTAAATTAAAGCACCCAAATAACGATTGATTGGCACCTGATTATAATCAACATCTCGGCCTACCAACACAATCATCATCATCATCATCATCATCATTATTGTTGCTTACGTTATAACCGAAACTGAAATTTTCAAATTTAATCAACGCGCGTACGTGCGACGTGCATTCGCAAACCCCAAACGCCGAATCTTTCATCTAATAAATAAAGCAGCTGCAGCATTTTGTGCAAATGGGCGAGAACAATATTTAGCAAAAACAAATGCCAATATACTCACTTGATGTTGGGCTTCGCTTTGTTGATCATCATTTCGCACTGTGGGCAGTACTGTTCCGTGCGCAAATGTTTCATAATGCAGCTGTGGCAAACTGTGGCGTCCAGTCCAGCGAACACGTGTCCGGGAGCAGAAGAAAAGTAGGAAAAACGAGAGAAGATAGAAACATTTGATTAGTGTACTGTGGGACCGTTGTAGGTAATCGAAGGAAAAATATTGATGTCGCTTGGTAAACATTAATAACGCAAGTTCATTTTGTTAGTTGCACACACACTCGGGTACATTCTTTGGTGGGGAGGTTTTGGAGGAGGCGTTGCAATGTTGTTCTCCCTTTTGGGTGGTGGTATTCGTACGTCATCATAATTAGAGAGGCCGCGCGTCCAAACTGATACGACATCACGCGCCTGTATTCGCGCGCGCTTGTGTGAGAGAGAGTGAGAGCAAGAGATAGAGCGAGATACCACGAGTGGTTGCAGTCCGGGAAGCGCATCTTTCTAATACCTATCATCATCATCATCATCATTCGCTAACCAGCTGTCATTCGAAAAATGTGTCATCTAGTAGCAGATAAGTAGTGCGGTGTGATGGTGTGGTGTGCCTACTAAGCTCGTGAAACGACGTTGACGTTTTGGACGCATATCCGGACGGGCACAAAATAGCTCTCGTTGGTGGTGGTGGTGGTGGTAATGTTGGCGTACTCTTCGAAATGAATAGTGTTTTAGTTTTGTGGTCACCGTCGGATGCGACCTCACGCAACTTAACTCTACGGCTGGCTCCAGCTCCACGGCTTCTTCTTTTTCCCCATATTGTGTGGATATTCCCAGTGCTTCTTTGTTGCGAACGAAACACTCGGTCGTGTGGTATGGGTGAGATGAGAAGTGAGATGGAAGGGAATACACATTCCAAGCGCAATATGTTTCCTGTTCTCTTCAAACCCACCCGCTTGCTCCTGTCGTCTCTTGTGTGGTTTTGAGATACGGCATACGCGTCGATGTTTCCCGCTTGCTCTGTGTATATGTGTGTGCGTGTATATTGTAAACAAACGCGCCTAACTGTCAACTGTTCCCGCTGACAGTTCGCCGGTTCGCGCGCGCCTACATTGTGTGTCGGTGTGTGCGTTGGATTCACCCGGATACCGCCGCTTCCAGTAGTAGAAAAGATTGATATTGCGTGTGCATGTGCGTGTGTGTGCGTGTTTGTTTATAACTCGCGCGCAAATCAAATCTCGCTCGAGCGTGTCTAATTGGTGGTACGGAAAGCAAACTAAGGTTTGGGGAGTGGAAGGTAAGGTTACTTACAGGAATGCAAACACTCGACGATCGTTGTTGCATCGATCAGATAACCCTTGCAAAGGTTGCACGTGATGCAGGGATAGACCGATCCGAGCGTTACCCGGCTCGGTCGGTACGGTGACAGCGGCCCAGCACTGCCAAACGCGCCCGTGACGTCATCGGTCAGTGTTGCCGACGTCGTCGTCGTGGAGATGCTGATTGCCGTTGCTACTGTTGTTGGTGGTGTAATGGTGGTGGTGGTGGTGGTGGTGCCATTGGTCGTATCGACCCCCGACACCTTCACCAACGTTCCCTCGCTGGCCATTTCCGTGCTGGCGGACAATGGTGCGTCGCCCGACAGGACTTCGCTGTTCGGTGGTAGCAGAACCATTTGAAGGGGAGGAATGGTGATTGGATGTAGAGGAAGGAGGATGAAAGGTAAGTCCTCGACACACTTGCTCGAAAGGGAGGGGGCGCCTAGTGCGGGCGGCCACCGAGATATTGCTTTTTAATCCTTTCGAAATTGACAACGAGCTTTCAGGGCTGCCTGTTGTACGAGCGGCAGCTTCTGCATGTTGACGTTCCGGCTCGCTTTTCCCCGATTAATCCAAAGACTTGTCGACGCGATTTTCACTCGCTTACACACGCAATCACAGCAGGCCTTGATTTCTTTTCTTTTCTTCTGCACTCACTCAACACAGCGAATTGAAAACGCTATCTCACTGAGATCCACTCACTTGGATTTTCGCATAAACCTCGGCGCGTCTCACTCGACGGCTATGATTTGCAGCAATTTGGGTTTTCTTTTCTTTGCGCTTTTTTTTTTTGCTGCAACCCTCCCTTTGATGTTTGCACTTTTCTTCTGTGCCGACGACACTCTTCTTCTTTGCCGTGCTCTTCAGCACGTTTCCACACACTATTCTTTGCTCCGTGTGCGAGACACTTTTATTTTTCACTGCTTTTTCTATTGACCCAACTCAACATGCGCGCACACACAACTGTTTTCCATCAAAGGAGAACAATACACTCGGGGGCTTTGTTATTTTTTCATTCCTGCTTCTTATGCTTCTTCTTCCTTCAAACGATGTGTTAAGCTGTATTTTCACTCACTCACACAGATACACATTCGTCGCTGCTACACTGCTGCATATGAATTTCTCGCTGGATGCAATTTTATTACCTTTTTGCACTTATACACACACACCCGAACGGCTTATGCACTTAAGTGAACGCTTGTGAAGGCCAAGACGCACACTCACACACTCTTAACGGCGCGCGCGGGCGCAAAAACATCGTTGTTGACGGAATACGCCGCTGAAAAAGACGCAAGACGGTGAGAGAGAGAGAGAGCTAGAAGGACAGCTCCCGTTGATCGCGAGCAACCTCACTCACACATCCACACACGCCTAAGCAAACACAATAGCAGCAGCAGCAGCAGAGAGGCGATAGCACACACAAACGCAGAACGGTTTTCCGACCAGAAAGTGATCTTTCTAATTCTTTGCTCTTTCTTCTTCAACCACAACACTGCTTTTGGGAATTTTCCATCCGAGTTTCACTTATTCCTCAGGGCGTAAGCTATTATGCAGCTTGCAGAAATGTTGACGCGGGCTTTATTCACGGTGCAATTCGTTTAAATGCACTTCTTCTTAGAACTTCACTTAATTTATTTTATTTTATTGCTTTATTTTCTGTACGCCGATCTAGCGCGCGTTTATTTTCTCACACTTTCCGTACTTATTTCTCACTTACACCAGTTAAAACCCTGTCGCTGCAGATCGTCAGCGAACGACGACAACACACCGGCTACGAGTCAGCGAAGAAAAGGTATACCAAAAAACTCGCACCAACACCAGCTTGCTTCGATCGAGTGTGATGCTTCACCTTTTCGCCGCTTGATGACAGAAGGTGCAATAGCTGGCCGGCCGGAGACGGTGGTGGTAACGATGTATGCTGGAAACACACACACTCACACAGTTACGCGTGCGCGAATTCAACTGTCAAAAGCGTATGTACCGCGGCAGCTATCAATTGCGATGTATTGATATCCCGGCGACTGCGATGCACATCCAAACGTGGCGACGTTTCGAAGAACTCTGCCGCTACGAACTCAACTCAACACAGCGCACACCTCGCGCTGTCGATGTGTCACCGTATGCGTGTGTACAACGCGAGCGCATGTGTACATAAAAGGCGGAGTGCCCACGGGGAAGCTGAAGTCACTCACCACTATATACTGCGTTGCTTATGTTTGGTGAATTGGGCGCTCGCTTCGTTCGATCACTCAGCACGCGTTCACGATTCGCGGCTGCCGACTAATTACGACGCAACAAGAGGGCACTACGTCGAAAGTACGCGATGTCAAAATTGATGTAATTACTTTTCTGCGGTTTATTTTTTTAATCATAAATTACACACTCTCTCACACTGTTCTAATGAGCTGATTGTTATTTACTGAACCACTGCTTCGGCTTCTGTTGCTTATCTAAGTAAGGCTTAGTTTGACGTCAGCTGAGGACCGCTCAACGGCACGACCGAACCGGTCGAAGCTGCCAGAAAAACTGATCCGTTTTCACAGTCAAACTATGTACTGCACCGGGAACACAGCACGCCTGGAAAGGAAACTCCATGTACAACGGCGATCCGCGCTGCACGTCATCACCTTTCTCCCTTCTCACTAGCGCTGCTCACACTCACTGTTTCACTCACGCCTGCAACTCGCATCCGCTTCACGGACCGTTTCTAAACGTTCATTTATTATTCCATCAGCAGTTTTGGGTAAAAGTTTGCTGGCTCGCTCTCCCGCTTGCGAGATGGCCGCGTTCTATCTCGCTCTCTCCTACTCCTTTGCATGATCTCTTCCAGCGAGTTGTATATAATGCGCTACGGTACGGGCAAATATAAGTGCTCTCTTGGGGATGCTTGCCCGTTTCTTTGACCTACCCCTGCACCCTTCTTCATCTTTCTTGCTTTTACCATACAAGTCCCATGCTGTACGCACTCAGAGCTCTCAGCTGCTTTATGTACAGCGCACAGTGCTTCTACCGATGCCACTGTTGTACATAGAAAAGCAACCACTCACTCAGCTCAGCTTCATGTAAACATCCCAAGCAGCGAAAGGCTCGTGAGTGCTTCACTCCACAGTTTGCAGCTGTGTGCTTGTATGTTTGTGCATGTGAGCGGCAGGGTTAACATTATAATAAATTAGAAACAGTTGGAAACGGCGTTTTTTTTCCTGTTTGGTTTTACAGGGCGGAATGGGTCAGGCTGAGTGACGGCGGCACATGGTGGCCGCGCGCATTTTCGTGTACGGCTTCAATAGGTTTGAGATGTTGTTTCTTCGCCTGCAGGCGCGCTCGTGTATGTGTGTGTGTGTGTTTCTTACCTCCTTTTACATCCAAACTGTTTTTGAGTTTTATTTACGACTCGTTAGTTGTTTTTTTTTTCTCTTGTTTTTCGCCCTATCGATAAGGTTGTCATTTGGATCATTTATTTTAAAGCTATGTACACGTTGGCTTATCTTCCTGGACAGGATCGCTACATTGTATTGTAAACACGGTACAGTACGCTATTTGCTTAATCGAGTGCACGGATAGATAACATCCCTTCCCCCCATGTGTTCTTTCTGCTGCACGACGTGTAATTTGATTCGTTCGCTCATTAGCAACGGACGCACAGTTGCTGGAATTCGATAAATTAATCAACATAGTATTGAGAGACTCATGAACGTCAGCTTCGACAACCGTCACCACCACCACCACCACCACGACCATGATTGCCATCAACCACAACCACACGCTCAAACGCAGTCTCTCGTTAGGCCTTCCACAGCTAGCCGAGGGCCACAGCTGCTCCGTGTCTGTTGTTTGCCTTTCATCTTCCTTTTTTTTTTGTTCGCCCAGTGCTAGTTGTATTCCTTATTTTGTTGCCCATGCAGGCACACGGGCTACAAATCAAACACGTACGGAGCGCTTTACATAACAAGTCACCCGTAACGATTCCACCAACACCACCACCACTACCACCACCGAGGTGTGAGCACCAACGCTACGCAACTCAGTTCGATATTGGTTAAAACGATTTTATAGCATCGACGAACGACTTTTGGCGCCCTATTAACGAGAAAACGGTCCGTTCCCAGGTTGTTCCGGTTTCCCTCAGCATAGCCCTCAGCAGGAAAGCCGACCGTTCATGTCATCAGCTGCTGAAATCAAAAATTCAGCAACACCAAGCGAAGAGCGTGCTCGGCGCAAAACAACGCAAATAAAAAGTTGGGAGAGAGAGAGAGAGGGCAATGAAGAAAAAAATAAAATAAATCCAACCGAGCTGCTTGTTTACGCGGCCCGTTATGCTTGCAGTTTGGTATAGAGGGAAAAATAATCATTTCACTACGGGGCTCTGTATGTGTGCAAGTCGATGTGTGTCTGTTCATGGTTGTGTATTTCGTCCCGAAGAATCACAAGTATATAATAACATATCTGAAGTGTGCTGCTTTTTTTTCCTTTACCCTTATTTTATTCTCTACAAAAACGAAGCAAATTTTAAGCGTACGCGTGAGCATGCGAACGAGCGAGAGGGAAGGAAGGAAAGAGAGAGATAGAAAAATTCATTTCTGTTGTCGGCTGAAGAAATACGGGGAGAAAAATACAATCAAAGCAACCGCACGGCTAGCTTTGGTGAATTTCTCCACTCAGTGAGCCGCTCATTTTTCAAACTCACCACTGACACAAAAACGGTGAGTGGTGTGTACAGCTTTAAACCTACATTATGTAGAGGACAGCAATTGCATCGCTTTTTTCAACAGATTGCATTTGTTTTCAGTGTTTTTTGCATATAGCAATTTGATTTTTTTAAACAACTTATTCAAAAATCTTTATTGTTAAAATGTAGTTCATATAATAAATTTTCTTTAATTAAAAAAAAATCATTTTAAAAATTGAGAAGGAATAAATTAAATATAAATTCCAAATAGTTCTACGGAAAACACGAAGCAACAACATGATATAAGCTAGAAAAACTAATACAAAACCATCTATTCTCCCATTCCAATGTCTTCATCGTTCGACCCTTTCCAAACGCTGGCCCGACCACTCACCAATATTTACAAAACACTCAACACTCACTCAACCTTTCATCGAAAAAAGCCGTCCTCCCTTTCCCCGCCCTCTCACACCACGACTCATCGGCTTTACCCTCTGAAAACCTCATTCCACAGTCGCTTATATCAAAATGTGCGTACAATTTAAGGTGAGTGTCTCTTCGCAGCAAACGTCACTCACAATGTGAGACCGCTTTGCTATTGCGAGTATCTGTCCACGCGTTCGTGTTGGTGAGCGCACCACCAGTCGAGAAAAGTAAATAAGCTGCAAGTGAACGAAAGCAAAAAGGGGAAAAAAATAAACCAACAAGCGCGCGCTACCCTTAAAACATATAACGTTTGACCGAAATTGTAATGCGCTTCAAGACTTTGGGAATGGTTCGAAAATTTAACATAGCAAAGGAGTGTCGTCGTGGTTCCAGCGAGTTCCTATTCTACCCATTTCTAGGGGGCCGAATTTGTGACGGAGGAGGTGAATATTTGACGTGGTGACCGATTTTCTTGTCAACTCTCGTTGCCGTTGCCGAGTACCATCGCCACCGTCCTTCATCTCGTGTCGATGCGTCGTCACCAACAATTTGTGCCACAAATTCAAACCCCCCCTCGTAGTTGCTTCCATTTCTCCCTATTGAAAATATATATGGTTGATTTCTCGAGGGGTTCAATACTAAGTGCTTCTTCTGGGCTGTTCCGATGCGTTCCCTTGCCAACTGTGCTGCTAGAAATCCACAGAACCGCACACACACTCACTCACCCACTGACGGATGTAAAAATTCCACCAACTGTCAAACACACGGAACGGATTGGAAGAAAAGAACACAGCGCACAAATGTATAGGCCTCGTTTGGTCCGCTGTGGCGGCCTTTCCACTCGGCTCGGCAAACTCACCACCTCACCACAAGAAACGCAACCCGCGTACGCCACCCCCGGGGGATGAGTTTGATCGAGTTTTCGAGGATTTGCTCTTTTAATTTAATTTAATCGCTATTTTCCGACCGACGCAGAATCGCCCGTTCCGGGAAAATACATTTAGCTTAGATCGAATAAAATAAAAACATAAATAAAGCCCCCTGGAGCCGGTGAACGGTGGCGCAATCGACACAAGCCGGTCCACCTTTATCGTGTCCTCACTCGACGCCGTGAAAGGTGAAAGTCATTCAAATTCCAAAATATCGCTAAAACCACGCGCGAAAACCCTCGCCGTTGGGAATGTGCTATCGTCCGCCACGGTGTCCCCCCCCCCCACCTCGATATACTCACCGATGACATGTTTTATGGCGAAAAAAAACCCAACATTACCTTCTGGGAGCGGGCAATGTCATTATAAAAAAAGCCCCAAGCCCCGGTGCGTTTGCCACAAAAACACCGCTTGGTGCGTTGGGAAGACACCCGAACGTCCAAGCGTCGAAGCGTCCTTAACGGCCGTCGGTGTGCGCGACCGGCCAGCACGGCCAACTAAACGGTGCGGAAACATGTCTAAATCTATTCACGAGCCTCGGCACCAAACCACAAATGTCCGCCGCGCTGGGTTTTTCGGGGTTTGTCCGCCACCGCGACAACTAATGCCATTTCGAGCGAAAGGTTGAATAAAAGTCGCATCCCGTCTGTGGCATCGCGCTCGTGATGGTATGAGCCTTCCCATCGGCGACAACAACAACAACAACAAGAAAAAAACCCCCCCGATGCGAGGCGAGTTCCCCGCGAAAAACCTTGTCCAAACGACGACGACCAAAAACGTTGATCCCTGGCTAACCTTCGCTGTGTGAAAATGCACCAAATGTCCTTTCGCTGCAAGGTCCACACGCGATGGGGCCATCGTTGCAGCAGCAGCAGCAGCAATTGTTTCGCTGTATGTCCTCCGAATGCACTCCGATGCACCTCGATGCACGGCCAACAAAACCCGTCAGGTGCATCCACCGGTGGCGGTGGCACACATTGAGATGGATCGATTGCCCGGGTTTGCCCGGCTGCATTTGGCTACGAGCGTTACCACGACCGCTTGGCCCGGGAGGCACGTAGCACTATCATGATCCTTTCACGACCGTACCCGGGGTTTGCTGGATCCGGGTGCGGAACCGGGCGGAACCGGAAAGTGTCCCGTCCCGTGTCGCCGATCCCGCTCGCGAAAGGTTAGCTTTTGTGTCAATTTTGCGCCAACTGCACTGCAGGTGTTTAACAATGGCAATCCAAGCGTCACTCCCGAAAAACTCAAGCAAACGACCACCGTCGTTGATGCAGGCGCGTAGCCGCCGGCGAACGTCAATACGAGATCGGTGCGATTCCATCAAACTGCTCACACTCGCGCCCGTTTGACCACCGCGTCAGGGCACAGCTTCACAGCGGATTGAAGTTGAGCTTCTTTTTTGATAAAGTGCGCCCGGTTCGGTCTCTCGGCTTCGTATCAAACCGTACAAATGTAGGCACGCACACCTTGGTCTTTGACGGGGTCCACTTTTCCACTACCGGGTAGGGAAGGACACACAAGGCCGCTACCACGACTCGCAGGAGCTATTATTTTGAAAGCAAATTGACTGAAGAGCTTATCGCGAGTGTCTGCGAGTTTTTGACGTTGACCAGACCGAGCTGCCGAAGAAGAAGTGCGCGTCACGCAGAACGTCACGAGCCACAATGGAATGGAATGGAATGGCACCGGGTTTTTTTTTCTTTTTGCCCAGTGTCTCTCCCTCAAACGAGTATAACTGGGGCCAATTTGAGGGTGCCCAACGACACAGCCGACTCGGAAGCGCATCATGATGCTGGGAAATGTTGAAGCACATCGGTTAATGCTGCCTGGTAAGTGACTTCATTATCGGACAGTACCGATAGGGGCTTTCGTGGATCGTCATCCTCTGGGCCAGCCTCGTGGAAGGGTGGATCAATTATGAAAACGCATGCAACAGGGTGGTATGACATTTCTGTTTGCTTTTGGCCGGGCGCTGGTTTTGCATCCCCAACGGGCACATTTTTGGCGCAGTGAATTGAAGGCGTTCATTCTATGGCGATGGGCGACAGCGATGGCGAAGCGTTCGCTTGTTTCCGGAGGGCTTTAAAGCATTTAAAAATGAGTGTTTCTTACATTACGTTGAGGCTTCAAATAGCTTCTAGAGGCCAACAGGGCTTAAACAGTTTTTGCTACTTCTAAGATGTGCTCCACTTTTCCCACCCCTAGCGTTTCTCACTGAACCGCCTTAGGTTGTTCTGAGCGCTGTTAATGTTCCTGCTAACCTGTTTGCTATCCTCCGACCCGTAACTGGTTCGAGCGTTTATGAAGCCGCCGTTGCAAGAAACCTAACGCTTATTACACCATGCACTGATCTGCCTTTAACGGGTGACCTCGGGATCAGTCTTGGCTATAAATGCATATGCATATCGCTGAAACCTTCTGGGGAGTGTTCCATCCATCGAGTTTGCTGCCACGGGAAGGCTAGAAACCAGGAAGCAACGACCTCCATGCGGCCCTGAACCTCGAACAGTCGAACAGCAAATGATCGAAGAACTCGGTACCCCGCTGTCAGTGGATGTAAATGAAGAGGAAGAACTTTATGACACTCCAGTGGGCAACGTCCGAATGATGAACTCTGCATGGTTCATCTGTTCTGTGAAGCAGCATCCAGAATCATTCAGTTCTGATGTTCTGAGGTCACGTCTCTTAGATCGCGCGCCTGATAGTCCATTCTCTTCGGAACGACAAGCGTTCTGTAGCTCAGGAAGTTGCCAACACATGCTAAAAGAAGCATAGTTTGGCATCAAGAGCTTAATGCCCTGAATTCAAAGCTGTTGTGATTCTAGAGCCGCTTTTGAGGGATCTAAATAGTGGATTGTTCTTGATTGATCGTCACTAGATAGTGGTGATCCTGACGAATATTTCAATGGGGATGGATCTTCGTCTAGATATGCATCACTCCATCGTTTCTAGCAAGTTCTATGTGAACTACCGGCAATCATCTCCCCGGAATGGCTTACAAAAACCTTTAACATTTTATTGGATGCAGAACATGGATGAGGTGAACATTATGGCACTCTAGTGTTCAACGTCAGATTGTTGAACTTTACTTGGTTCATGCACAACAAGAAACGTCCAGAATCATTCGGTTCCACTTCCACTTCTGCGCAACTGGGATCGTGTTTGATTTTATTGCCCATCCTCTGCTGCAACGCTCACGTTCCCTAGCTCAGGAAGTTGCCAACACATGCTAAGAGGATCAAAGTTTGGCATCAAAATCATGACAGCCTATTCTTAAAACTAGGTAGATCTAGAGCAGCTTCCAAGGGTTCTAAAGAGTGGGTGAGTATTCAATCTTCTTCTTGGCTTGACGACCTCTTAGGTCATGCCTGCCATTTATGGCTTGCTTGACGTATTGATACCACGTAGTTGGTGAGTCAGTCCTTAATACGCAAGCAAGAACGTCAGTGAAGAACGGCGTCGCTATCGCCTTTAAAATCTTGCCGCCTAGAGATTAGATACTAGTGATCCTGACGAATATTCCAATGAGTGGATCTTCATTTAGAAGCAAACTACAAACTCTATCCTTAAGGACTTGCGGTCAGCTACCCAGAATGGCTTACAAAAAATGTTTACTTTAACCCGATGTTTGTAAACATCTGGAAAGCATCCTGGATAATGAGTTGATCTACCAAGACCCATTCCTAGCAGTATGATTAGGAGTTATATCATCCTATAATCCTAGAAATCATTGCGAGTGAGCTTCCCCCCTAATTCTTATTAACGATATCCTCCACGCAGTCCTCCATTACTGCTCATCATTACGATTTCAGCAGACTCACAAACCCCCCGATTTTACCACACGAAAGCTCATTAATTTAGCTCTGTGCGTCCAAGCCGTGCATCCATCCATTAGCCGACAAAGAAGCAATTTCGGGCGAAAGAATTGCTAACATTTCAAATTAAACAGCTCCAGTTCCCGGGCCACAGTGTGTAGGTGATGAAGATTCACCACTTCCCGTGCACGTTTCATTTCAATCTCGTCCGCAGTTGGTTTGGCAGCAGGCACGCACTGGGGCGCCTGCCCCAAACCATCCGAAAGGTGGTTCTAGACCGATATAATTTAATTTATTATGTTCCCAAATCTTCAACACGCCTCATGCAACTGCTCCACTCATTCTGAGGCTGGGAGGCCGCGAATGCCGACCGGAAAACTTTGTCAGTGGAGCGTTCTGGCCGGAAACGGGAACGTGGCATTTCTTCGGGAACTATTTCTATTTATAACACCCTTCCTCACCCCGGCGGGAGGGAAACTTTTGAACGAAACTCGGTGCGTCTAATGAGATATGCCAACATTGCTCCCGAAAGTTAGTTGCATGCAACCGCCGGTTGGAGACACAAAACTGCCTCGGGGCAGTTTACACGACGAATTAAAGTCCACAGCACTGAAGGCTGTGCGGATGGCTCACCAACTTCCTTACACCAGTAAGCGGACGTTCATTAGTCAAAATGTTGTGCAAATTTTGCCCGGCCTCGCTGCCCATGATGCCCGCGACGGCGAGTCCTCGAAGGTAGAATTTATGCATGCACATTTTGAAGACATTTCACATCCCTACCTGCCCTGTCAAAGGGTGGCGTTGTGTGCGGCGATTTGCTGATCGATGGACGTGGTTGACTGTTATGTACCGGGGAGGCCCGGTAACAACAGCTCCCGTTAATTACGTACGCTGGAAGTTTATGTGCATACGCACGCTCCATCATTGTTGTATACTGCAATCATCAGTGTTGCGCCCACCGCAACTGCGACTACTGTGAGCGGCCCGGGCACACACGCATTTACTACTTGCTTAAAATGATTAGCTTCCGGTTAATGGTACATAATTCTACCGGCCCCGGCCCCCAACAAAACCAGACCACCACTGCTTGCTTTTCGGCGACCGTTGGAGTACATTGTCAGCTTGTCAGATTTAACTGCTTTGCTAGAAATCAAACACCAGCACAACCTACGGCTCTCATTTACCCCGTCCCCGGTTCTTCTTGGTGGAATTGGTTGGAATGTTCTTCGGCAGAGAGATCCTTGCATTTCCCATGAGGAATGAACCCGGACTCCCTTTCCTCCACACCCTAACCGAGGAGTGCAAAAGCCATCATATTTGCATATGCCAGCGAGGTAATAGAATAGAAAAGCTGCCTTAAAACGCTTGCCACTGTAAGCTCCCCGCTCGCCCAAGACCACTCCGTTTCCACGCAATCTACCCAAACCCTGACGGGCTTGGATCGCCCAACACCCAACACATCTCGTTCGAACAAAACATTGCGCACTCGATGTAGTCTCGATTTCTTGCCGCCACCGCACTACAAAACCCCAACCGCCATCTTACCAGGAGAAAGATTATTTGTGCGCTCTGTTGCTTCCGAAAGCTGCTGCCGGTGCTTAAGAAGGCAGATTACAGACGTATCCATTTCACGTTTTGCCAAACGTCTTCATTGCACCGGGTGTGTGCATGTTTCGACTGCCAGCCGAAGCAGACAGACATGTCTTGCTAGACACAGCACAAAGACACTACGAAGGGCAAGACATCGTTGCTTGCCCTCCAAGGAAGGAAGCGCCCGGGCACGCTCGAATGCCTTTTCTTGTGTGAGCGAGCGAGCACCTTAAACCGACCGGTTTGACACTGGCGGACACTGCCGGGAGTAGTACGTGTTCGGTTGTGTGTCGCCTTTGCACACCTTCTCCAAGAAACAAGAGACCTGAGGTGAGGGGACCCACTCCTGCTCCGGTTTCTTAAAGTATGGGCGCATCATGCATCATCATTACCAGTTTGCCGGGGTTTTTCCGTTCTAATTTCATTGTTTAATTATTCTGTCTAGTTTAACCGATCGAGTGTCATCGGTGGATGGGAGATGCCATGCACGCCTGGCTGCCCCAGGATTAAGGACATTCAATTGTCAATCGGTTTCTTGTCTTTTTGGTTGCGAAGAACGTCTACCGAACATGGAAAGGTTAGGTGCAAGCGACGGTAGCAATATTCATGGGACACTTAATGTATGTATCCAGTTACAGGCATCCCTGTAAAGCAACAATTATTATGTATTAAGCTGCAAGTAATGGTGATGTGTAATACGATATTTAGTGCAATCGAAATTGCCTGTGGGAAACAATCGGCAATGAATGTTGGGATGCTTTAAAGCTTAAGACAAGACAAACTATAAGAATTGTTGAAGAATTCCTCTGCCTGGATACTGACTAGAGAATTGATGCAGATTCGTCCTCGTCCCGAGATGAGATAACTTCTCCAGTTCATTCACATCGCCTGTATCAATTATGAAGGATAGTTTTAATACATAGCAAACATGCGTACGTACCAGTGCTGGCCAGGTCATTGTGCACGAGGCTTATCCCGTTCCGGCCCGCATAACGGACGGCTCGCAACCATCGACAAGTGTTTCATTTTCATTTCCCCGAACGTCAGCCCCAAACCAAGCGACGGTCGCTCCACTATTAGCAAATTCTCCATAAATCAAGTAAGATATTAATTTTGCGCACCCAGACTGACGACGTGATCCATCAAGCGGGCAGGCTGATGACGGCCGTCCAGCGTGTGTGTGTGTGTGTCCTGCGACGAAGAAACACACGGTACAGCGCCCAAGATGCAAGGAAAACATTCCACCGGGCGTCTTCGCTGGGCCGAGTCTGGCCAAATAAACGTCAAATGTTTGGTGCGGTGGTAGGCTGGTTGGAAGACCGGAGCCGGATACCAATAAATAACGGACGGTAACGAGGAACCAAGCATTCGCACACTTGCACCCCCCCTCCCCCCCTCCCCGAGAATCCCTGCCGTGCCGTGGTCTTCGGCAAGTGTTTGCGGTTGACCAGCTCTTGCAGTTGCTAGGTTTATGCTAAACTATAAGGCCAGGAAAAAAGGGTGGGAAAGAAGGGCGGGGCTGTGAAGGAGAAAAACTTTCCCCCCCACTACCCTGGTTGATGATGATGCTAGAAGGCCTTCCAACCCTGAGCCTGTTTCGGGGTTCAAAACTTCATCATTTGTCTATAAATCATTATCCCGTCCCTTCGTGCTGGGTATAAGGGTGTCCGGAATCCCTCCATCCCCGGTTGGATCATCTCACGTCATAACGAGCATCATCGTTGGCCACCTGTCATCCCATTCCTGCGTACCGAAGTTTACGAACAAACCAAAGAAAGGAAGGAAGGAACGAAAGCAACTTCAGCTCAACCAATGAAAGTTTTCCTATGATTTATGAGATATTCGTCCACGCCGGTGGCGACGATGGGATGACGATAGGGTGGGGGGGGAGGTCCAGCCAAGGTGACAATGGACAGTGGCGTCTGCAGCACATCCGCAGTCCAATCGAAAGCCCGTGGAAGCTGGCAGGCTTCTTAACCTCACGGCAAGGATTATTCGCCCGGGCAGGAGAGGAGATTCGCCTCAACAAGTTCTTTGTTGGATAGCGACCTTCGCCATTGCTGCAGCCGGCCGTAGCTCTGAAGGAAGCAGAAACACTGTGGCCAGTGTAAAATTGCCTCTACCACGAGTCGCTTTTCGTGGTGGAAAATAAATATTCATCCGGCTGAATGGGCTCGCGGTTTTCGCGGCGCTGTGGGTCGAATAATTGAATAACGCTCTCCACGACTGCCACGGTGGGAAATTAAATTCTCTCATCCGACGATGCTAGGGCGAGGGAGCCCGCACAAAACCACAAACGGTAAAGATCGCGAGGACTTCGTCGAGCACTCCGGATGACAAAAGATTGGGCGTTGTGCGTTTTTAGGGCCCCACCTTAGGTCCAGCAAACTTTGCGTAACCATTAACGCCAAGTGTTGAAACAAATTGGTTGGCCTTCGGGTAGGAAGAAATTCCCTAATGTAGACCGTTCCGGTGGGGCTGTTGGTTGCGTGACTTCAAGAAACAAACACGTCTTGCAGCTAAAAGAACATTCTTCGTTTCTCTTACTACTCAGAGCAGGAGCTCCAGAACGGGGACGAGTTATGAGTTTTAATATGTAGTGAAACTTTTCACACTCACACGCTCACTGCGGAGCGGCTTGGTGGTGGACGAGATGTGGCCCTCACATTCTTATCATAATTCTAGCACTGGAGGTGGAAACGGGGAAAACTTTTGTACGTTGAAAAAGCTGGGGAAAGAAAAGCAACGAAATTCCCTGGCGTCAGCTGTCCCTTTACCAGGGCAGGGAGGAACGATCCTGGTGATCGTTCCTTATTGCATCTTGCTCACTCTTACCTGAACCAATGTGTCGCCCCGCTTTGTGGACATTCAGGCCACAAAAATGTGCTTTAATAAAATCATTTTCCCAGTCCCATTGGTGGAAGACAAACAGGAGCGCACCAGTGAGTGTGTGTGGCTAGGTTTTATCCCATTATTCGGCAAACTTTGCTCCCGGAAAAGTTGAGTTGGAAGGAGGGTATTAAGCCAAAAAGAAAAAAAAACAAACCGGGAGGAAAAATCCAAACGCTTCATGCATAACGTGAAGCCAAAGCCGGATACATTAGATCCATAAAGCAAATGTTGGCAAATAATCCTCCCGGTGAGCTCTCTCGCTCTCCGGTGAGGTGAATAATTGAGCACTTCCGTAAGCCGGCTGGCTAGCTGGCTGGCTGCTGCTGGTACTATGATTTCCACTGTAGGTGTATTCCTTTTTTTTGCATTTTCCACAGCATCCGTGCTTTCCTACTTGTTTTCCCTATTTGGCCACTTCACTTGCCGTGTTTCACACAATCTCCTTGCAATTGCAATCAAATTTTATAAACTGCATTAGCTCGCGTGCGCCTCCGTTTTTTGTGCCTTATGCTCGGACGCCGGGGTTACGGGGTTCGGGGGGGTTTTTCCGAGCACACGATTTATTATTGATGCGACAACCTTTCCCGCGCTGCTGATGGATGCTGCGTTGGAGGCGCCCGAAAGTGGTCGGAATTGGGATTTATTTGTATTTATTACTTTCGGCTAACTGCTGCCGCTTACGTCCGTTTCACTTAACAGGAAACCGGGATGGTGCTGTTTGTTGTCGCGCGGGTTTGCGCAAGTGTTATCGTAAAGGATGGCTCACTAACGCTTTATTGTTATTGCCGCCACTTGGAAAACACATTGTTGCGTTGGCGGTTCTTTGTTCCTTGGGGAAAGGAAATAAATAATTGGATAGGAAATGGGAGAGAAAACTGTATGGCGAAAGAAGATGTTCAACAGGGTACTAATGGCTGGTTGGAAGTAGTATACAAAGACGTTAAATCTGACTTCAAGATGCTACTGACGTCAATCATTTCACCGTCAGATTTAGAGTTTAGAGAAAGATTGAATTGACTAATGCTATTCTTGCGCAGACCGATTTAATGAAAGTCATTTCAAGCCCAAAATAAGTTGAATTTCTCATGAAACCAACAACGAATTTAGTCACGCTCTTCTTAAACAAGGAATACAGAATCAAACATGCAGAAATTTTGTAAAAAGGCCAGCAATTTCAGAATTTCTAAGCAGAGTAGCATCAGAGTAATTATGCTTTGATAATGGATTTTTCTGTGATGGTGTTTCTACTTGCTTGCTTATCCGATCTTAGAATTCTGCAGAAGTACTCGATAGTGGCAGATCAATGTCCTTGGAGGCCCTAAGCAATATGGAAGTCGGAAGTACCTGATGCAACGCATCTGTTGACTGGGTCAGAGTTGGAGGACAAGCGAAGACACTATACGAGGTCCTTTTTGGAGTTTGGTCCCCTAAGTGATCGAGGTTCATATCACCCAACAATCAGTTAGATGATATGCCTCTATTGTCATGAACGGGGCTCCTGCAGCGCTCGGGGCGTCAAGGATCTTTTTCTGGTCCCGTGACCAAGTGCCAACGTTTTTCCATCCAATATCTCGGCCACTTCATCTAAATTTAGGCGTATCTCACAATCCTCTGTCTTTAAAAATTTTCACGCCCTGAGTCGTCTGGTGCCATTCGCATGACATGATTAGCCCACTAGAGCTTGGCGAACTTATCATCATGGCGGTTCTTCCATTATCTTATCTTGCGTACCGGCCCAAAAATTTCTTTTGAGCATCTTCCTCTTGGCTGAAAGGAAGTCGTCAGATTTTGGGCAGACTTCATTACGGCCTCCTTTAATTAGATTTTGCCTTGGTAATCTTCAACCCAAGGTTTTGTGCCTCTAATCCTGTGTAATTCTAAACACTAAAGTGCCTCATAATTGTATAAATCTTCTTCTTCTTCTTTCTTGGCCTGCTCCTATGGAGCACGTCTAAGAGACAAGGCCTGGTATCCGATTCGTTTCCAGGAGAATCGACCCATAGCTGCATTCCTCCACCCCCGGCTGCATCCAATCTCCTTCAGGTCTGATTCCATTTGGTCCAGCCAACGAGCTCACTGCGTTCCTCTACGCCTCGTGCCGGTCTTTGGCAACCGTCAGGATGTCTGCATCGCCAAACAGCTCAGCTAGCTCGTGGTTCATCCTTCCTTCTCCTGTGCGATATATGCCGTGTTTCGTGCATTGTAGGAGGATTCTGGATCTAAGGAGTTTGTGGAGCCCGTGGTAGGCATGATTCCCCTGAACAATGCGCCTTCAGATTTCGCTACTAACTTTGTTGCCCGAAGCTACGATCATGTCAAGGTAGTAGAACTCCTCTACTACCTCAAGATCGTCGCCGTCAACTAATACACTGCTTCCGAGTCATGCTCTATCACGGTCAGAGCCTACGGCAAACAGGTACTTTGTATTACTCACATTGAACCTCAATCCAATCGTATCGGCGTCGCGTTTTAGTCGAGTGTACGCCTCGCACACCGCCGCAGATGTCCTTCCGATGATGTCAAAGTCATCCACGAAGCCAAGGAATTGGAGAGACCGGGTGAAAATCCCGTGCCCTTGATTTCGAAGCCCAATTGAATTGAATTGAATTGTAGAAATCATCGTGTGGATCTTCGTCTGGGTCAGAAAATTGAGACTCTATTTATATACCAATAGTCATCAAGACACCAAGCCACACATTTCCAGTTATTTGTACAATTTCACCCCTGTTTGTTTTAACTTGAAGACAAAATAGATTGAATACTTCTTTACGGACAGCTACTGAACTTCCAGATTGTCTTTTTTAGTACTTTCAGCCTTTATAGCAAACAGATGTCCTAGTTTTATACCACATAAACAACACAGTTATGGTAGATTTACTGTACATTGATAGCTATTGACAGGTTTTGCCCCCGTATAGTGACAGCATTCCCCCAAACCCCAACAAACCAAGTTTATCGACCATTTTACGGCTCAATAAAAGCAGTCAGCATTTTTTTCTCTCTCTTTGCTCTCACTCAGCAGCAGTATTTTCCACGTCCACGTTTTCGCATGTGATTAAATATTCATCTTGCTTTTCGATAAAACAACAAACGGCCAAAACAAAATCTCCCACCATCCTGTCTCACGCTAAGCGAAGCATAAACTTTGGACCAAAATTCCAAAATCAATAATGCAACATACACCACAAACACCGACCCCGCGGGTGGCGACGAGACGACGAGAGAGAAGAGAGAGCGAGAAAAAAAAGGGAAATTGCAAGTGCACAAGAACACTACATGTGCGTGTGACGTGTGTCCTGCCACATAAACACCGTACCGCTTCGCCCCAGCATCATGGCATCTTGTCGGCAGGAAGTAGTTGCTGATAGTAGTGCTCTCCCCAGCGGAAAACTTTTCCCATTTTGCATGTCGTATAATTAGACAAGCGGCAGAAGATACGTCGGTGCAAAATCTGGTAGTTCGCCACCGGCAACAGCCATCAACCACCAAATAGACACGTCATAATTGTGCTCAAACAAAACTTTACCGCCCAGCGTACTTGGGGGCTTGCTTTGGTTTATACCCAGAAGCACGGCAAACCACAATCACACACTGGATGCCACGACGTTCACCACTAGTGTGGGAAGGACAAAGTCGCAACTGCGTAACGTTGCAAATATTGAAATGCCAGGAAAGTTTTAATATATTCCTGGGGATATAGTGCACACCCACACACACATGTGGAGCTGCATTAGGAGGCGTCATGTCAAAAAAACATTGGAAAGGAATAGTTTTCAGCTGGTGTGACTCGTGTTCATGGAGAAGCCATGATTAAAACTATCCAGCCACACCGGTGCAATTCCTGAGGTTTGACAGGATGTACTTGTTCCGTGTGGACAAAGCCACGATCACGATCGGATTAGAGGGAAGCGGGATCAGCAGAGCGTCCAGCTATCCAGCTCGTGACTTATTAGAATCATCAGGCAACACGAAAGCGAGCACATAAAACAATACAACTTGTTCGGAAGATATCGTTTCCGGGTTCCGTGGTTGTACTTTCTGTGGTTTTTCTTTGCGCTTCCTGGTCGTATAAGGATGGCATCCTTTTTTTCGGGGAGATATGTAAACCAGAGTTTGTTTTTTTGCCCTGTCCGTTGGCTTTTGGGACATAAAAAAAAGACGATAGTAGAAAGGCGAACCTGCAGCGACTCCGAACGGCGGTAAGCTTAACCTGATCCTTTATCTTGTTTTAACGGCTGGAGAAAGGTGAAAATAAGGACAGTTTTGCAACATTTTCAAGTTTTTCTCGCTTTCAGCGAAACAAAAAAAAAAACGGACTTGAGGATTCTTGTTTTTTCCTGTCGTTTGGACGATGAAACTCGAGAAATTCAACCCACGGACCTGGGGCAGACTTTGTAGGATGCAATTTCCGGTGGGTAGACAGCAAAAAAAGCACACGGTGGTTTGGTGGTGAGCAAAAAAACAAAAAGCCCCGTCCCTGGTGAAGAGGTGGAGGAGACACTCAACAAAAGCCAGCACCGAAAATTTGTTCGTTTGTACATAAAAAAATGGCAGCCACCTCCAAAACAAGTCAGACATAAAACAAGACCTATAAACCGAGGGACAGGGGAATCGTTTCGCTTTTCGGTTCAAAACTAAATGCAAGCTTGAGTGAACAATTTTTGGGCAAAAAGGAAACTTTTTCCTGGAGGCGTACTGAAATTCTCCAAATTCTGAGGCTCTTCTGATGGTCTTCTTCGCGCTGATTCGGCAACCATTTTCCACTGACGCGAAAGCCATATGGCGAGTCACGCTTGTTTTTCTGATGACAAATCGCGAAAAGAGACTGCTGGCGAGAGTTTTCCTGGTTCCGCAGAACCGACAGTTTGTCGTTCGGGTGGTTTTCTGCGTTTGCTTGTTTTTTTTCCTCCCTTTGCTTTACTGCTCCATTTGTTAATAATACTCGCGGAAAACTCGTTACCGGCGCCATTTTTTTTTTGTTTGCGGGGAAGCTTTTTCGCGAATGTGTTGTTGGTCTGGCTTATGAATAATGAATTCATGATCACTCTCGCACCGTGCTGGTGGCGACAGATGGGTGGAACACAGTGGCCAAACCAAAACTACTACACAACACCGGATGATCGCTGACAGCGGTGGCGTGGTTTGTGCTGCACCGGGGAGGCTTTTGACAGGTCGTGCGTTAATTTGAGTCATAACGATGTTTACATTGTAGCAGGCTGGCCCGGATCGGAGCGAAAAAACTAGCGAGAACAGAAGGAACGGCAAACAAAAGTGCAATCAAAACGAACAGTGGCAGGAGGACTGAGTACTCGAGGAATTCTAGTAAGGAACGCGTGAACTCAGTGAGTGAGGTTCATGTGAAGCATAAAATGTATAAATGGGACCATCTTCACGCAAGCTAATGGATTGGATCGCGGGATGCGGGATAAAAAATTACACTTTTGATGGAACTCAGACCTTGGTCTTGGGAATGTGTCTGTGTGACACATTTGAATTTCTGAGGATAATTTGTTCCATTTCTCATCCTCATCGCAGATCTCCCGTTTGCTGGGCTCAATCTCATCGCCTACTGCTGCCTGTCTCGTAGCAACCCCTAACAAGCTGCTGATGAGAACCCTAGACCCTCGTTACCTCCGAGAGAGAAAGAGTGAGAAAGAGATTTAAAATCCTGTCCCTTTTTGCAGTGAGTCAAAACGGGACGGGAAATGGGAAATAAGAGGCAAAAAATTGTGTTTTTATCTTTGTTTGGATGGATTTATCTTCCATCACATTGAATCCCAAACATTGTGTGCCTGTTTATGTACGTGTGTTTGTGTGTGTATGTGCGTCCGCGAGAACCTTCCTTACCCACACACACACACACAAAACAGGCCCAAGATACGGCGAGCGAGATAGGGAATTAATATTCCATAAACTAAATCTTCGTCCTTCGCCTTTGTTCGTTCGTTCGTTTCCATCACCCGGCACTGCCGAGCACGATCGAGGTTCCCCGGCTGCTGGCGCGGTCGTTCATCGATACCGGTGGTACACAGGGTGGTACAGTACAGTGCACAGGTTGAAAATAAATTGCACATAAATAATGCATCAATTAAAACTTCTTGCCAGTCTTCGGCGGGCTCTATCTTGCCGCACGGTCTCCAAGGTGTTTCTTTGAGCAAAGTTTCTTATAGGAAAGCAGGTGAAAAAAGCTTCAAGTTGCTGTTCAAAGTTTCAGCTGGAATTGCACAAGTGTAGCACAAGAGCAAGGTTTTTCTTTTATAAATTCTTCCCGTAGTTTCCTGAGCATTTTGATCATTGAATTGTAAAGTTTGATGCTGTTGCTGGTGCAATCAATCCCGGATGGGCAAAAGGCGGCAAATTTGTTGGGCTGTGTGTTTTTTTTAATGTGGTTTTCTTGAATAGTTTATGAGGTTTTGCACTCGTACAAAGTACTTTTGTTTGTGAATATTTTAGCAAACTTTCAGTTGAAGCAGTTCTGGTTCGTGAGGTCAGCAAGAAGAACTGGATGAATAAGCAAAAATGGTAGAAATGTTATTCTAAATCAATTTTGCAAATCAATTGTTGCAAAAGGGAGAAAATATTCAATTCTGCCTTTTTTGGAGCTACAATATCAGAAGAACTTTTTCTACCTCCAATGGCTGTTGTGTATTTTTATTTACTCTTAGGTGATTAATATGCTCTGTGTGACAGACTGAGTCATTCTGCTATATTTTCATATCACAGGATTTCGAAGGGCTTTAAATCAAGACCATGTACATAATCAGACTTCAGCACAATTTTAGTTTTTAGGCCTTTGCTGTGATTTCCGGTTGATTGACAGAGTAAAACAAGCGTTTCAAGGAGTTCTTGAACCTTTATCTACTAATTGTACTTAATTACATAGGAACTAAATTGTGCTCACAGCAATTCAACTTATGAAATGCCGGTTGCATGGCATATATTGGTGTAATAAAGATTAAAATAGATATTGAAATACTTCAACGAAACATATGTAGCGAAACAGGCTTTATGTTCGTGTAAATGTTTTTTTACACTTAAAAAAGACTTAAAAAACTTCAAGGGATTAAATTACTATTTTAATAATTTGGAATTATGTTTAAAAGCAAATCCATAAAATTTTGAAGCGTCCTGAGTGATAGTAATTTGATTTAAAATTTCATCACTCAAATCCCTGCCTGAGACACCCTGTGCCGCTCAACGTTCCACAGCCTACTCTGCAAACAGGATGTCAATTTTCGGTCCCCTCGTCAACCCAGTACCCAAATTCGTTCAGCGCCTCACCACTGTCCTTTCCCTTCCTTATTTCCTTTCCCTCTCCCTCGTCCATTTCAGTGTGTAAACATCCTTTAGCGCCCTCGAGTCCCCGGACTGACTATCCTATCTTGTTCTACTTTGTACCGGCCCGATCCCACTGAACTCTCGCTTCTCACTCTATCACACTTCTCCTTGCCCACTGTCTTCCTCGCTCTCTCTCTCTCTGCCTACGCGTTTATGTTTTTACACTTCCGTTCCATATCAGCAGGGCAACAGAGCATACGCACGGACGACGCGAGGCCCGCGGCATTTCAAAAACTTCCCAGCACGGGCACACACACATACACACAGAGCCCCGAATTCGTGTTGAACAGAGGGTTCTTCCTCACTTTAGGTTCTTTTTCCTGTTTTTTTTTTGTTGCTTCGTTCCACAATAAACTCGTCCTTTCCCGCTTTCTCACACACACCACGGTCGTGCTGGGCATGGAAAACAGGATATTCTCCCGTCACGCTCCCACGTTGTTACCGGACGCGCTGCTGGCACTCTTGGATGCATGGGTTTCGGTACTTTTTTGATCGTAATTACATTACATATTAAATGAAGCAACCCCCGTTGATGTTGCGGTAACATGTGCCGCTTGCAGTGTGTGTGTGCGTGGTGTGCACATATCCTGCGGCGTTGAGGTCCTGATCTTGACAGCTGATAGCGTGTGCTACAGCGTGAGTATGTGTGTGGCAGAGCCAACACGGCCGACGTGTAGGTGGAGCATAAAATGGGAAGTGTTTTCGAGCCCGGCAAAGAAGCGTCTGCCTAAGAAGAAGCGACAAAGACCGAGGTTTGGAAAATATTTGGGAAATTTTAATATATTAGTGTGGGAGGGATGCGAGCGCGGGGGGGGGGGGGGTGCACTACGAGGGGCAAGCGGGAGGATTGATAACAATTTGGTAGATTGAAAATTAGGCAGATTTGTTGGATGTGTCGTAGTTAGGAGAAGGCGTCGGGTGGCAAAAAGCTCGGTGGCAGACAATTGCATTTAGATAAACTTTGCCACAGTCGCCTTCGTGTTGGGTGTACGTGTTGGGTTTGCCGCTAGCGATTGACGATGGTGGTGTTGGTGGTTGGGAAAATGAATAAACGATAAACTTGCCAAACGTAGACGTCGGAAAATCACATACGCAATTTTTGCGAGGGGAAAAGGCCTAGCGAAAGGAGATGATTTCCCGACAATTCAATTCAGTTTTATTCGTATACTTATGCGATGTAATGAGGGCTGGAGAGATTTCTCGTAAGAAAATCTCTGGGAAATGAATTACCGCTGATAGCTTTATGAGAACACAATTCATATTTCATTTCGAACGAGGTTTATTTCAATGGAATATTGAAAGCAATTTGATAGATATTAGGAGCACTTTAGAGTTGAAGTAATAAAGTTCCAGCCAGTGGACTTAATCAGGACAATTTAAATGAAGAACTAGAAATATTTAAAAATATTTCTTAATAATGGTTTCTGATAGAATCTGTATCTTTAAAAGCCATCCTGCTGATCAACTACATCCGACCAAGGAAGTACTTCCAACTTTGATAGATCAGACGTTTTTAACTCTTTTGAGGAAGTCCCTTACACGAACTTTTTCTCGTGACTCTTGCATGGGGCCGACGAAGCCTTATTTGACCATCTACTTTGCCCAACTTGCGATCCAACACCATTTATCAAGGAGCGTATGATGCTGTATTACACACTGAAAATAGTGTTTTGTAGAGCGAAAGGTTTTGTGGCACAGTTCAAATTGGGAAGAAATGAAATAATAATTATTTTTCTTGATTTATATTTTTCATATTTTATATTCAACATAATTTTGTTGATCTGGAATCGAACAGGATGTTGATCCATGTAATGGAATAGTTGCTTCCCGAAACTGGAAACTTCCAAATGGATAGCGCAATAATGCAAGTTAATGATTAAAACAATCCATTAAATATGTTCTGTTCATTATATCTGAGGTTATGTTAGCTCGTGTTTGAGATCCAAACTAGCACAGAAAGACTGATTTTACATCAACCAAAGTGGTCCTTACTGCTTTGTCTTAAAAAAGAAATATCGCTATGAAGCTACTTTAGTTCCACTTTATTCCATAGAAAGTATTAGTAGAAAGTAAGTAGTTTCTTTACTCGGAGCTTGATTGAACAATTCTTCAGGAAAATGAACCTTAAATCGGTCTTATACGTCGAGCAAGATGGTTTTGATAGTTTTTTTTTTAATTAAGACCAGCACTTTACCTACTTGCCAAGTCAAGTTCTTTATTCATCATCCTTTTGCGCGTCAGTTCATTAAAATTTATACAGTACAATCTATCGATCGCTTCCCAACGAAGCATGCACCGTGCCATTGCGATCGGTTCCGCTGCGATGGAGCAGTTCCTTCTGCCAGTTCATAACTTTACCACAATTACCGGGTTACGGCATGGTACTCCGTACCTTCCACTGTCCCCATAAAAACTAGCTCCCTCGCAGAACCTTACAGACATTGGGACACGCACACACACACACACACTCAACCCAATCGTTACGCACAAAACCTAACCACAACAATAGAGTGTTTCCGTAGCACGCGCACACTTACGACCGGGCGGCAGTTCCGGCGACTGACGACGGCTTGATGGATGATAGTAATTTCGACAGGTTCCCGATTTTACCTTCCAAAACCACCGGTGGCTGGGGAAACCATTTGCCGGGTGAGTGCTGGTGCATTAGTAATGAAGGCGTAAATATATATCGATTTCCCACCACGCCACCAGCAAGTCCGCCGGCAGCAGCTGGGAACACGCCTGAGCTTGCTATGCCCGTCCGCAGGAGACGGATATCCTTATGTTAAGTAGCAGATGGTTGCTGCTTCTTACCGCAGCCACCTGTGTCGCACATACACAACGCACCCAGCGATAGACACAGTTGCTATGTACATGCACACGTTGCACTTGCTTCCGTTCGTCCTCGTGCGTCCAGACGCCATCGCCTAAATTCCTTCTATTAGGTTCGGTCCGGTAGCCGCTGCTGTGCTGCGGGCGGTTTATGATTAAATTGAAGTATGCATTTATGAGCAAGAGATATTCGCACAATGTTGCCATTGTCGATGATAAATGGCCGTATCTGCTTTGCATAATTATTAATCTGCAATGCATGCATTATTTTAATTGTCCCACCGGTTGGCATTATCGGACCCGAAGAACTTAACGCGTCAAGACTATCACACGCTGGGTAGGGGACGGAACTTCTCGGCGTTCGTGGGTTCAGTGATTCCTTATACACTCTGGGGAGTTGATGCATTTGTTTTAAAGCTCGCCCGAGGGGTTGTTGCGTTGAATTTGGATGATTGGCCTTTAAAGGATTGTAGGTGTAAAGGCTTCAATTTTTATGAGATTTTTGTGCTTCTTGGTAAATTGGAAAATGGCACCATCTACTCGGTTCTCAATGAAGAATGTGTGTGCTTTGCTTGTGTAGCAAAACATCAAGCAAACAAGATTTGAGTGGAATTTTCGTGCGGTGAAGTACTGAAACTGAAGTACAAAACGCGAATGGCGATAATGTTTTGTTACAAATACGAGCAGAAGAAGTCGTCGTACAATTGTCCAGCTTGGAAGTCATCGATGTATTGCTCCGATGAACACATCCATAATTATGAAAAGTATGGTCAATGATGTTTGAGTTGAGTTTGAAAGTGATTACTTATAGCTTAAAATCAGCCCACGTCTCGATTCGTAGGATTTAAGGCAATGTTAAAATGGCATGCAATTTAAATTTCAGCTCAAGCGTGGAACAGACTTTAATTTCTTCCACAAACCTCATCGGAGGACATGCTAAGACAAGTGAAGCCTGACTAACCATTTATCAAGCTCGTAAGTACAGGTGATGAGACGTGGGTCTCATGGAAAATCATGGAATGGAAAATCTCAGTTTGCGGACATCTTTTCGAGTTGATTGAGGTTATCAAGGATGAGATTAGTTGAAGGAAACGAATTTGATCTGAGGGAGGTACTTTCAGTATTCCAGATCCTTTACCTTTTCGGATCAATTTTACCTTCAAACTATCTAGGGTTTGAATGGAATTATTAGTCCTGAGATTGTTATGCATTATAGCAGATTCCACTAAATGTAGAGCATGGCTTTGGCAGTATGATTTATGTACACTTTTCAGACATTTTGACTATCTTCTTCTTCAGCCTTCGATTCAGAAATTCCTGCAAATGATAAAAGTTCGGCTCAACATCGGACATTAAAAAAACCTATTTTTTAAATTTAATACCAATTCCTATGGGGTATAAAGACCTTTGACACATAAAACCACAACTTTATTCCTACAACAGCTTCTTTGAATTAGATCCTCAACATAACATTTTAATGTGCTGTAACTGTGATGTTAAAATCTTAAAAGCGAAAAAAACTGTTAAAATCTGAATAGTTTCTGAGCCCTTTAAGCCCAAAGGGGTTCAGACAGCCCCTCTGTAAGCTCCTGCTCAATCAGTTATTGCCAGAGAATCAAGAGGTGGTAGCGCATCATTTGCAGGATACAAATCCTTATCTTTAATAGAAGCTTGAAAGCTTCAATCAGCAGCTTTTCATGAGGGTAAAAAACTAACTCTAAGCCTATGTAATGACTTCAGATTTCCTGTTCCTTGGCGCTTCAACCTCAGGAGGTCTTGGCCTGCCATTTCTGGCTTTCTGTGACTTATTTTTACTCGCAGTAAAGTAGTCAGCCCTACGTAAGGGGAGAGGGGTCTGGATGGGATTTGAACCCCCGCCCTGCCGTGTGAAGACCGGACCGCCGCCAAATGAAATGACTTCAGACAGTTCCAGTTAAAGCTGTGTTGTTTCATTAAAAGTGGACTGTTCCATGTTCCTCAGTGTATACCGCAGATTCCTCAGTATATAATGTGTAGAGTTATTATAATTTTACTACATTTTTGATGCAAATAATTTTGACAGATTTCGAGTATACAATCAGAACTTGCCTCTAGCGACATATATTGCAATAGGAAAAGTAAGTTTGATAATTATTTTATTCATATTTTCATGCTGTCGTAAGAGGCTTTCATGAATTAAGTAGAATTGCTACAAATAAAGATCAACATTCACTAATTGTATTAAATTAAACGAAAATCTTACAATAATGTAAATATTGCTAAGGGACAAGGGATAGCCTATGACTCTTTTTGTATAAAATGTATGTTTTATTTCGTCAATGTTTTCTCTCTTTAAATTCTAAAAACTCATCTGGCCTACGTGAAATTATAGCCCAAAATTTCACGCGACCACCAAACACGCTAAAATAAATCAAGCGAATGAAGACAAATGTGAACAGATTATGCTTCTAAATACATCTAAGCGCATCACGATTTCTCGATAGATTGCGTCCATTTAGCACCGAAAACCCAAACGCGCACCATATCGGAGCTCCCATCGCGCCCAACAGCAGCCACCACGTGATAGTGATTTTCCACCCAAAATCCCATCAGCCCAAATCGAGTGGAACAAAAGAGCAGCATCCCGCTCACCATCGAAATTTCGTGTGCTTCGGCGGCGGTGGCGGCTCGGGTTCGATTTAATGAAGTTTTAAACGGACTCGGGGCACAATTACGCGGTTGGCAACGGGTGTGTCGAAAACGCGCTTAAAAGGAATCCTCCCATGCGCAATTGCAACGAGACGACGTGCCTGAGCCGTGCAAGCAAATTTCTCATGTCATGTCGACGTCGGTTCTCGATTTCTTTGCCATGCTTGTGCCGCGATTCGAGGAAGTAATGTTTCCGGTCGGTCGGATCCCTTGCGATTCCAACCGGTTCCAAGGATCGGTGCTCTGCGTGCAGTCAGTCAGTCAGGCAAGCTTAGCCGCCATCCAGTGGACCGAAGTTGATTGGTATGTCTTACCGTCTGTATTGGGGCTTCATTTCCATTCAATGCGATCCAGTCTGCCCGGTACCGGTCATTCAAGCGGTTCTTCAATACCGACCGTGGCTGGGTCGGGTTGCGATTTCGATCTCCACTCGGGGTGGATTTCAGTTTTCCCGCATAATCGTCGTACGGAAGGAAAGAAAAGACGCCGATGAAAGCGCGTCGGTTCGTTAGGCAAATGGAGCTTAGAAGAAGCGACAGGCGAAAAAAAAAGCGGATGAAAAAGAAAATACGAAAGGTACTCGCGAAGAACAAGAAGCTTAGAGCCAATGATTAAAGGGAGCGATGTCGGACGAGATGACTGGGGGGTTTTCGGGTCGGTACGGTTCATCTCATCGTGTAGCTCCAAGCTTCGCGGTAAGTCTACTGAGCGGGTTTACTGTGAATCGAATAAAAATCACACCAACTTCAGCACAAGTGAGTGGCCGGGCGAGAGAGTAGAAATGTTTATTACCCTGGCCCAAGTTGGCAAGTTGATAATTTATGCAAAAAGTAATACAAAAGAATCCAGCGGCTCAAAACGACTCAAAACGAAGCAGCCAGATAAGGGAATGTGGTGGACCACGGGTGAAAAAAAAACACTTCACCCGATCACCCCGATCAGAAAGCAACAACACAAAAAGTCCAACAATCCAACCCTTGGGGACCTTGAGGTGGAATTGAAACCGCACGACGTGTACTGCGATTCGCACCGGGAACCGTTGAGGTCGTTGCGCGTCGTATCGCGTTATATGAGACGTGTCAGAGAGGGCTTTTTTGTTGTTGTTACGCCGTGCGTTTTTTTTTTTCTCCTGTGTACTTCGACCCTCACCAATGGGGCAAGCGTGAAGGGTGCGAGATGAGCCCGGGGTAATTGCGGACGATGACGAATATTATTCGCCATGGCAAAGTTGGTACGTGTCCGTGCATGACAAGCATCAACATACACATGCGGTTCGTGGGGGGGACCGGAGAGAAGACTTGGATCTCCCGTCCGTACCCCGGGCGAGGTACCCCCCCACCAAGCAAACCGGAAGTTGTCCGAGTTCGAGTGGTTTTGAGCGGATTTAGTATGCAGTATTATTGCATTAGTGAGATTTACATCGTGCCGCTTCCGGCTTCCGATCTGTGGCACTAGTGGTACGATTTCGTGGAACCGGGGGCCAACCACAGCGAAAAGGAACGACTTTCCACCGCCGACTAATCCGGACGCATCGCGCGTCCGTCCCGTCGGCGACATGTTGTTTGTCATACGGATCCGATGGGGAACTGTGCTTTGCTGTGGAAAATTATTTCGCTCTCTTTTTCGCTCTCGCTCTCACTGTGCGGCGATGGAACGCCTCGGATATTGGAGGGACATGTAGGACGAAGGATGTGCCGGTCGGTCACTACAACCACATTGTAAATATTTATTCATTCCCATCTCGGGCACGATGAATTGCATGCATCGCAATGCTTTGCTGCAAAGTTTGTTGCACATCCATTGCACGCCTGCCAGCTGTGGGCCGCACATCGGAAGGAAATATCATTTCCCATGATGTATGTAAGTGTGCAGCCATGTGTGTGTGTGTTTGTAGGCCTGTGTGTACCTAGCGCCCAGGGTCTCCACACACATATCCCGCATGAATTGCATAATAAAATGGAATAGAAATAGATACCGTAGAGGTTCAGATCCAGGCAGGTTGGCAGGACGGGTGGTGACGAGCAGGCTAAAATGATTTCTCCAGCTCCACCAGCCTCAAGGCATACGTTCCACAAACCGAGCCCGACTTAGGGTACGGCTTTGAAACGTTCTGAACTGTCCCTAATTGGATGCCTTCATGATACACGCGTGCAACTATTTTTGATAGGATATGAAATGTTGTACCGTTTGCATGCATTCAGGCGTGATTTCTTTTATGCCTTTTGTGGTATGCGCAAGTTTTGAAAGCGGTTCCGGCATACTTTTCCCAACCCTTATGACTGATGGAATGTGTGTGATAAAATTCTGGTGAAAATGGGTGAAGCTTATGCATTGGTGTCATCAACACAGGAAACATTATGTCCTATTAAAGTGCTTTAACAAATTATCGGGACTTAGTCAACAGGAAGCCGCAATGCTTAGTTAGAGCGAGAGAGATTTTTAAAGTTTTGTGAAATATGATGACCAATTTGTGTGTTAGATTAATACCTCAATTTTTTTTAGAAAGTAAGAAGCATAGAAAATTTGTCAGAGAAAGCCGACTGCAAAGAGATTTGTAATAACTGCCAGAAGGAATAAGAGTAGGATTTTTGAGTTCTACGATTATGATGCGTTAGGATAGTGAAATGCACGACACATAATCGCCAACTTTACTCTTTGGAGGGAAATGAACAAAAGCAATCAAATTCAAACAAGGGTCTTGCGATCTAGGCACGTTTAGTCAGGAACAGAACATATCACTGATTGCTTCTTTAGGGTTTCGAACCAACTCCCGCCTCCCGGAAGACGGTTGCCCTTGTTCCACGATATTGTTGTGTAGACGTGAAGAGTACACCGACAACTCCTGCACGGTTCCGTTCCGCTTTCTAGTTTAAAGGTCCTCAGTGTATTGGATTGGAGGCATAGTAGTAGCTACACCGGTTGTTAGCACGATGAAACCTGTATCAAATCCCATTTTGGTCGCCTAAAGCAAAACTGAGTATCGCTTCTACTTCCTTGGCACTACAACTTCGAGAGGTCTCGGTCTGCAAAATTTCTGGTTTTCTGTGACTTGATTTTACCCGTAGCTGGATTGTCAGTCCTGCGTACGGGAAAGCGGTGGGATTTGGTCCCCGGTGCCGTGAGATATACCGTTGTTACCTAGGCCACCAGACGGCTCAATAAACTAAGTATCTAAGAATTTAGCAGCAGGTAACTACAGACAGAGGAAGTAACTTAGCCAGAGCTAGTAGACCAGGACCATCGAAAAATGGAGTCACAAAGAAGAATGTATTGAATCTTACCGAATCTCTGACAGATTTCACAGATCATTTTCGATTTTGAACGAAAAGAAAAGAAGTTCGTCTAGTGCCTTTCCCACGTCAGCTATCGAGCTCCGGGTAATACGGAATCTTTTTTTTTGTGATCAGGCCAACGGAAAAGGAAACTCTACAAAAGTAGCTGCTTGAACTGGCTGGTGATCTCATCGCACGGTGAGCTGGTCATGTCATGAGAATGACACTGGACAATCCAGCCCGTCAAGTCCTATTACATTGTACACATGGGCAGAGGAGGCATGGTAGGCCCAAACCGAAATGGCGTGGAAGTTTTGTCAAGGATTGTTGTTGCAGGTCAAGACCGACTAGAAAAGTTTTTCGAGATGCCTTGTAAGCATTTCTAGAGCAAGGCTAGCAAATAAACTGCACTGTGTACAACAAGTAGGGTATTTTCAGCTACGGATTTGGGTGTCCTTTGGAGGTCCTAAGCGGAATTTGGAGGCCCTTACTATTGGTTCTGCTGATTGAAAGCGAGGACTTGGTGCGTTTGGGACCCTTTTCGAGCTTGAGGCCCCTTCCGGCCTAATCAGCGTACCAATTCCTATCGAAGCTTTCCTGGCGGTTTTCTTGTCGAGAATTCCAATGCGACATAACTGATTAGAATCAGTTCCTAATCCATGACAATAGGCTCGTCAAAACAGGAGCAAAAATGTCGTTTCGATCGTCGATACTGAAGGCTCAATGTTAAACATCGAGTATATATCGTAACATGTTAAAGACTTCTTGGGGAAACCACGCTTAGGACCTCTTTAGTAGTCTTTTCGTGATGAGGATTTCAAAAAATTGTAACCATTTATGTTCAGAGCTTGATAAGTGTACAATCGAAACAATTTTCGTCATTACTGGAGCCCTTTAAGTATAGCTAAAGTCACCTAAATGATAACAGACCGTTTCGAATTCATTTTAAATTGAAGTTCGTTGCAAGACACTTGTGCATCCCGTGCTCATTAGCATCAAGCAACACCTCACGTTTCATCAGACTACGTCATCAATTTTTACAACACGAACCGCACCACTGGTGTCAATTTTCTTTGGCACTAGGTGTCAAAAACCTCACCACGCTTCTGCTGCTTCCGATACAATTTTGATACTGCAAAAGTTGCACCTCCTCCACGGCAGAACCAACAACACAGGCAACGTGACGTGACCGGGCGCATCAAACGAGCTTCGAATGCAAAATTCACTAACAACCCACAGTTGGAGGAAAGACAGCAAAAAAACAAAACGCCAGCACAAACGACATTCATTCCATTCGTTCGCTGTGGTTTGTGGGCTTGCTGCAGTGAAGAAAGCCATTCCCAACGCGAAGGTCCGGACCGGCCACACGGGCGCTCGATAATAAGTGAAAAGAGTAATTACGTACGTGTGTTCCCATTTGAATATAATGTGAAATGTTAATCGCACATTCAGTCGTCTCCCAAAGCCCCTTCTTTATCCACCTCCCCCCAAGCAGTTCCCCACCCGGAGGCCGCGCTGTGGGGCTGTTTTTCTCCTTCATTTCTCTCGTTGTTATGTTGCGTTGTGGAGACTTTTGCTGTTTTGTTACAATCGTTTTATCTGGCTGCCTCTTCTTTTTTTCTTTCCCTTTTTTGGGGTAATCTTTTTCCCCCGTTTTTCTTCTCTACTTCTGCTTCTTTTACTTCCACCTTTCCGTAGGATGAGATTGCTCTGCTGCTGCATACAAAAGCCTCCTTCCACGTGTGGCGAACAACACACGAAGCGGAACACACAAGGCAAACAAAAACCCGTGGCATGCCACCCTTTCGGGAGGCTCCCCCCAACCCCAGCTCCCCCTTTTTTCCACCCCACCCACCCACTCGCCGTAAAGAGCGCATAAGTACGCGAATGAGCGAACGGGTGAAGCTTTCGGATCCGTTTTCCCTTTTTTTTCTCATCTCCGTTGCGTCCGCCGTGTGTATTGTTTTGTCTTGCGTTGTCGTGCTCGTTTTTCGTATCATTTGCTGATGTACTTAAGTCGGTCCGTTTTTTTTCTCTTTTGTTAGATTGTCTCCTTCACTCCCCCTTTTCACGCTCCATCCGCCAAGCTTCCAACAAGCGAATTTCCACCAGCGAAACCTTAAACCCCGAACCCAAATGCTCGAATGTCGCATGGACTAAGGGCGATTTTATGCTTTGCTTCTCGTTGCACACACACACACACTCTTTACATTGCATTTAAATTGCAGAGGCGTGCTTGGATTCTCCTTTGCTGTGCCTGGGTTTTCGTACAACTTTATGCTAAAAGTTTGGTTTGTTTGTCTGGTTGATTTTTTTTCGCCTGTATCATTGCCTCCAAAAGATTGCTTTCTTGCTTGCGTTCCGGCAGCACGAGCGATACAGGGAACGATGTCGCTTGTTTCGATACAGTGGGCGAGAAGCAATGGGAAAATGGGCAAGCAGTGGGTAAGGTTGGCAAATCCTTAAGGTTGGATTGTTGCGATACAAGTGGGGATATGTATAGCATTAATTACCGATGGCTGGGCTTTAATTGCCGGTTGATAATGATACGATAATTAGTGTAGCAGGGGAAAACTTCTATTGGAAATGGTTCGATTAGAGGTGGCATACTCAGTGGGATATGGGCCGGAGAAAAAACGACGCTGTGTGGGTTGATAGTTGAGGGCTGGAATTTTCTTTTAAATTATTGCACGAAGCAGACACGTTAATAGATGTAAATTAAAGTATTAAATGGATGTAAAAACTGTTCATAAATGAAGCGTCTCTTGATGATGAAATTTTTCAACTTTGATTTATTAAACATTTTTCATAAAAGAAAACATAGGAAAGAAGATATTTTAATTATCAATTTATTTCTAAAACCACACAAAAAATAATTATTAGAAACGATTCGAAGATCTTCAATTTAAAGCGCCTGTGACTTAATGAATATCTCTGAACATATTAAAAAAAATCGATAAATAATCGATTCAACGTAGAATGAGACAGTAAGTTCTGGCTCAACTTCACTAGACCAATCAACTTGATTACAAGACACGCTTGCCTTTTACTACTTATTGATGATTTGAACCCATGGGATATATCTGGCAGATTTTGTTTATGGCTTAATACGAGATGTTTATGGCTTAATTAATCGTAGATGTACCAGATGGCTTTTGTCCAGAGTTCCTTGTCTAAGTACCCCGTATCCTAACTAGGCATCATTGACTGATTGTGATCGTTCGTCTACTTTCTAATTACATAGCTTCATGACCTAGTTGAAATGAGCATAGCTTCTTGACATAGTTCATGATGAAAGCTAGTTTCGTCAAGTTTATGATAAATGAAATATTTCAAGGATACAATGAGTAGGGATGAGTGTCGCTCGCGTGGGGGACACTCATAAGAAAGTTTATAAATAGAACAGAAAACATAATTATAACTCTCTTCGAATTTGGAATCTGAATACGACGCTTGGTAACTATTGCAACACACATCGATCCGAAACTCCGCGAAATCTTCACTTTGACTTCAATGTAATCATCCATGTTATAAGCAATGGACTCGCTTTTGGGCCTAGATGTTGAAATGTCAATTTGTGTGTGGTTAGTGATGTTTCAACTTATTATTTGATTTTTCTTTTGATGAGATCTTAAACTTAAATAGTAAAAATAAGGGTTTAGTAGGTTTATTTATAAGTTATTTTCAAAATCTCAACATAGCATTGCAGCAGGGACTTCACATAAAGAAAATTCAAGGGAAAATTGGACGAAAATCCACTGTATTGTATTGAAATCCGACAGGTGTATGTGGCATTACAATATCAGATGTGACCACAAATTGATGATAAGTTAGATTTTTCCGGCAACACTGGTTGTTTGAATTGTCATAAGGCTTTGTTCATAACTATCTGGTATGTTAATGAAATTAATAAAGATTTAATAAAAAATAATAATATTTATACATATTTAATGACAAATCTAATAAACAGTTTATCTAGTCGGAGAGGTCCGGCAGCCGAAGCGATGGAGACTGTACACGACTGGATCGTGTATCGAATCCGGATCGTCTCCCCATTCGTAGCACTGACTATCCAGCTTAGGTAAAACACGCTAGGAATGGCTACACTAACATTTCTTTGCCACCTTGGCTAAACAAAGACTTAAAATTAGACAACGTAAGAGTGGAGTAGCAGGTTTTGACTCACTGGAAAGTGAGGTTCGGGGTTGTAAGGAGAGATGTACGGAAGGCGGGCATGGATGAGCTGTAGTCGAAGAGATCGGAAACACTATTAAAACTGGGACTTAAAGGCCTATCCGGTACAAAGGTTGTAAAGTCAGAAGAAGAAATTTGTCCAGCAATATCTTCTTTACCGCGGTTTATACAGTTCAAAAGTGGACATTTTATTTTGGGAACTTGACGGACGGCGTCCACAAAAAGTTTGAGGATGGCCAACTAGGGGCAATGTTTAATGAAGATCCTGCAAAAATGTAAATGAAATTCGTAAACACTGTGGGAGTTACTAAATAAGCAATTTGAATGATCCGAAAGATGGGAAATCGATTGCCGTATTAATTGAGGTTAAGAGAACACCGTTGGTTCAATTGAGAGCAACTGCTCTAATGGAATGAATGGAAGCATTTTTAACGTCGGATTCGTCGGCCTAAGGATGAAAGGTGGGTGCATGACGATACCTCCAAACGAAGGGCAAAGTGTGGCCCAGCCTGAAGTTTGCTCCAATCCAAGACAAACTGAAACGAAGCCGAGTGTTGTCTATTACGAGCTACATCAATCAAACAAAAAGACCCATCCGAAGATCTCCCAACAGCATTTAAGAATGGAATAAAGCATTTTTATCAAAATTATCTTTGTACTTATCGGCTGAAAATCCTTAAATTTATAACAAATTCTAATCAAAAAATTTTTACATGAAGCCTTAATAAGCTCTTCAGTAATAGGTTAAGAAACTTGAGCTACGTTATCTATCTGTTTAACATATGTTTTCGAAAAACTTTATTTGAGCAACAATTTTTCTCTTTACTCTACTTTCATGGATTAACGTTAATGTTTTACGCTCTTGCTATTCCGATTTAACGAGCCAGTTCAGGTTGGATCAAATTTATATTAATAATATCTCCGCCCAGCTCAATCGCATAGGTTTAGCCAGAACTTATCAGCACCATCAGCAGTATCATCATCATCATCATCACCAGCACCAGCACCGTGATGAGCACAGCCCTTTTTGCTATCCGACCGACGCTTCGTGTTAAATTATTTATGACTGGCAGAAACCCCAAAGGGATTGCTGGCCAAGAGTTTGCTAAATGTGCTGTTGCACTTTAGCCAATTATGTGATACAATCTCCCAGGTGTTTAGATATAGTTTCATGGTTGGCGTGCGCTGCGGCGTTCTTGGAGGGTTCTTGTCATTGACGAGACCTGAACCAGTTGTTGCGGGAGTGAGCTGTAGCGTGCCGAGTGATGACATAAGTAAAGACAACTTCTAATAAGATGTTAGCACATTACGGACAATCCTCCTTTAAAGTCATCAACTCTGAACATTTTGCTAATAATATGGGAAAGTCTTTTAGTTGTCGAGTAGAGTTATACAACTAATTCCAAACTGTCTTATTCACGCTGACTAATTCCTGATTACTGGTCAACCGCTCATCGTTACCAACTGAATGCTCGTGGGGAATGACCCGAAATTAAACATTGATCTGTGGTTGGGGACTAATTTGCCTCGAATGAAGCTCACTCAACCCAAACAGACCAAACAGAGTATCGATTTCACGGTTGAAAAGGGATATTGAGGACCTCGCTTTACGAACGAGGAATTCACTACGATTTCGAGAGCTAGAAGTAGCTCGATGTTAATCTTGGTGGAATAGGCGACTACTTTCCTACCATTTCTAGGGCGTAGCAACAATACTTCTATCGTATCTTGATGTCCTCCAGCAAGAACTTCCTGCAACGAGACGAAAACTCACATAAAAATCAATGTTAAATTGGTTTTTCCGTTTTTCTAGACGATTTAAGAGCAAAGTTGTGTTCGTTTTTTTGACAAAAGAATTTATGACATTCGTTCGAGCGCTTCGATTTTATATTTATGATCATGCACGTTCGCAAAACAAAAGTTGAAGCTGCAAATGAATCACATCTCACTCTCCACGCCGAAAAGGGGTAGAATTATCCACCCGGTGAGCATGTAAAACAACGCCCGACGACACCACGGTGAACCATGGCGGCAAAATTTAATCAAAAGTCAAATCGATCTCATAAACTTTCGCCACTCCTCGGCCGCAGTCTCCACGAAACCCAGTCCCCACCTCGACTCGGAACCGTTTCGAGACAGTTGCAACCCAACTTGTGCGTCGTTTTCGTACCGATGGCGCCAATTTAATTGAATAAATTGACAGATCTACGATCGGCGACTCGGACTTGGTGACTTGTGTGCCTCGGAATCAATTTCGTCCCTCGCAGGGTTTTTGGAGAATGAAAACTTGAAAATCCAGAGCAGAGAAACCAAGGCACCTCACGAAGGCAAAGGGATTCGACTCTGCGGCAAAACTTAAACGCTCTGTTTTATGGAGAGCCAACAAAACTTCCAAACGCTGGTTGGACACATGTACCTTGTCGCTGGTCCGCCAGGGAAAACTTTTGGCCCAAGATCGGCCCAAGATGTTTGACGCGAGCAAAGATGGCATTAATGAGATTAAGTTTTCCCCAGTTTCCTGGCCGTGTCCCTGACGAGGTTCTGTTTTACTTTCTCTTTTGCTGGCAGGATTTTCTTCGGCGCAACATCTCCACGCCAGCATCGATTTTTGGCTCCCGAGTTTGCTTAGTTTATGAACGGAAATGGACTATTTCACCATTGCAAAACGGCAACATTTTCGGAACTATATTATGAGTTTTCCCGATGCCAGTTACGGCGTGGAAAATTCCCTTTCCCGGAGAAAAACAGGAACTTTTTTCCACTCACCAACTTCACCGAACAGCGGTTGGCAGTTTCTCATTAATTTTCCACGCCAAAAACGATGTTAACGCACACAACCGAACTAATAACAGTGATGACGACGATGACGACAACGATGATGACGATGATGATGGTGGTGGTGGTGGTGCTACGGTTGTAGGATTTATTCCACCACACCAAACCTCGCTGTCCAATCTGTGCACCAACACCACCTTCATCTGGTCGCTCCATACCACCAGAAAGGGGATCTCACTTCAACAGCATGAAAGCGACCACCGACAGAAACCAGAAGCATGAAATATCGTCAACATTTCATTCTAATTAATACTAATGCTAGTTGATGACTGGAACCTCCCCGGGTACGGATTCGGTCCCGCACCACTGAACCAGGTTTCCCTGGTCCCGTGCGTGTAGTAGGGTGAAGTTTTACGGTACGCCGAGAGAAATTCGGCCCCCGCTCGCAAACGATATCTTTAAGAATGATCGATTTAACGCCGGACTGAGCAGCCGGACTGGGAGCAGCGGTGTACCGGGGATGTTTCTATTTTATCATCGGGGCACGGGGTTTTTGATTGCGGTGCTTTTGAAAGGGAACGCAAACATTCTGGCAGTAGGATTTTTGTTTTGTTTCGTTTCTTGTGTTGCTTCGGTGGTTGTTTGTGTGTTTAAGCGACAGCATCATTCTTCAGCTCTTTGTTAATTATTTAAACCCGACTAGAAACGCTATTCATGTTTTAAATCAGAAATTTCAATACAAAATAGAGAAAGAATTTATAAACAGTTGTGATGTGAGAAGCTCTTTCAAATATCTTATATCTTATTAATTAGTTTGAGATTCTGTCTTATCATTAATATTATTACATTTATCTTCCGCCTTCCTTCGGTGTCTTTAGCTGCGTGTATGCTTGGCTGGCCGACGGTAATTTTCAATTAATCCTTAAACTAAGACTACTTTATCCAAATGGAAGAGAAGAACGGAAAATTAAAAAATTATCATTTAAGAGAAATGTATCGATTAATTTGATACAGAGCAGGAAAAAAAATAGAAGAAATGATAACTAAAGAAAACTGAACACAGGTCATCGGTGTCGGAAGACGGTCAATGAAACAGAAATGAAACACATACACAGAACAGAATGGAAACAGAATCTGAGCCAAATTCAAACACAGAACAGAATGGAAACAGAATCTGAGCCAAATTCATTATTATTTATGCGTAAAGAACGGCTTGTTCGAATTGCTAGTCCGGGCGGACCGGACCGGTGGCAGAGACGATAACAGTGCGGGTCTTCACACGGCAGGACCCGGGCTCAAATCCCATTAAGACCCGCCTCCCCGTACGTAGAGATGAATTATTCACTTATTTACTTATCACGCGCTACAACCGCCACGCGGCCTTGGCCTGCTGCAACAATCCTCGATACCGCTAACGGTTTAGCGCCGTCGTCTGCCAATCCGTTATCCCGGTTGTGCAGTCGAACACATCAACGTCATCACTCCATCTCAATTTGAGCCCACCACGCCTCCTTTGTCCGTGTGGACGGCCTGAATGGACTTTACGGGCTGGGTCGTCCGGTGTCATTCTCATGACATTTTCATGGCTCGTAATTGTAGCGGCTCCTCCATTGTCCTTCCACACATACGGGGTCAAAAATCCTTCTGAGCATATTCCTCTCGGCTAAGAGGGCTTCGTCAGTTTTGGACAGAGTCCATGTCTCAGAGGCATATGTGAGTACGAGGACTATAAATGTTCTGTACAATCCCAGCTTCGTCCGTCGCGACAGGTATTTAGAGCGGAGAAGTTTCCTCAGGCTGTAGTATGACCGGTTGGCAGCCAGCATCCTTGCGCGTAACTCAACATCAATCTTGTTGTCGGTTCTGACCCCCAGAGGGGTTAAGCTTTGGACGACTTCGAAGGTGTGGTCACCTATCTATACATCACCCCTGCGTAAATCAGTGTTTGTTACCAGGGCCGCTGTTGGTGCCACCATCATTTTGGTTTTCGCCTCGTTAATCTCCAACCCAAGCTTCTGTGCCGCACGCTCAATCCTTTGATAAGCTTCTGCTACGTAGGAGAGCCTCAAACCAATGATGTCTATGTCATCAGCGTATGCCAGGATCTGGATTGACTTATAGAAGATGGTCCCCGAAGTTTCCACCTCCGAGTCGCGGATAGCTCTCTGTAGCGCCAGATTGAAAAGAATACAGGCACGACCATCTCCCTGACGCAAGCCCTTGGTGGTAGCAAATGGCCCTGAGAGTTTTCCATCCACCTTCACCTGGCATATGATGTTGGTCATTGTCATTCTTACAAGCCTGGTAAGCTTGACCGGGATTCCAAGAGAGCTCATTACATCTAATGGTTTTACCCTGTCATATTCATCTTTAAAATCAATGAACCAAACCGGGGTTCAAATCCCATCTAGACCATATCTCCCCGAAAGTAGGGCTAACGTCTTTACTACGGGTAAAATCAAGTCAAAGAAAGCCAAAAATGGCAGGCTGAGACCTTTCAAGGTTGTAATGCCAAGGAAGAAGAAAAAGTCTCTCTTTGTCTTTCTTTCTGCTTAAGTTGACAATGTTTTTAAATTTGATTGCTTATAATAAATGATTGATTATCTTTAAGAATTACCTTTCTTTTTCTTATATGTGTAAAAATTTAGTTTATTCCTTGCTAGCAGGTAGGTCTTATACTTTAATCTTAGTTTGTATTTCTAAATCTTCAATCTTTACTTATATCAACCGATTCTTCACAGCTTTTGTAGCTCAACCTTCATTTCGTATATATTTAGAACAGATTTTATAAAAGACAAATCCTGAACAGATATTACAGGGGTTTTCAGTTGATAAGGTAATAGCATCCATTTTTATGGCAGGCTTCTTAGATGTAATGGCAAAAAAGCTAGTTGATTTAGAAACGGCTTCCTTTCAGCACGTAAACGTCCTTTCAGCGCTCGGGAAACTATTACTACTATTACCATTACTATTACTTTTACAATATCATCTGAGGACAAAACAATTACAATAAAAGGTATTTGATTTCCCTATCACCTGAAGCCGTTTTCATATCAACTAGCTTTGTTTGCCATTTCATCGAAGGAGCGTACAATAAAAATGGATGCTATTGTCTTATCAACTGAAAAACCCCGTATTATTTGTGAAGGAATGATTTTCAGACTTTCCTTTTCGTTCCAATTCCACTGTCGAATTTATTTATCTTCCTAATTTAAGTGTTAGGTTTTGTTTATTTTCTTGTTTTATTTACATTGGTTTTAATTATTTGTTTTAAGTAAATGACTTATGCTAAACAAAAACTAATTTTATTTAATTGTAATAGTAATCTTTCTTCAATCTAAATTAAGCAGCAAGTAACAGCATGCATGAATTTCAATTTTATTTATCTCTTTTTTATTTACATCAACACTACTAAGCATCCCTCGTGCATCGTTGTACAAATTGTCAGAAGAACTAATAACATTTGCTTGATGTCATAAAGGCATAATTAATTAGCTAATGGTCGCCGGTAAATCTTGCCCCGAACTGTACCGCCAAGACCATTATCGACAGACTGCCAAACTTATTCATAGCATCGGTTCGGTTACGTCGTCGGTTCGCCATCGATCGGCACCAGTCACCCTCCTAGTCATCAAATACATCATCATCGTCTTTTCCGCAACTTTTGCGGGAAGGCACTTGTTTTCCTCCCCGGTACGGCACAAACAGTTTGCTGATGCTGAATGCTGATGATTTACATTCGAATCGGAAAACAGTTTGTGCGACTAATTAGCACCATTTTGCTGGTGGTTTGGCTCGATGGGGAGACTAGCACGTGCGAGCGTAACAAATAATGCTACCAGCAGCAGCAGAGAGAAGGTGAAGGATGAAAGTGAAACTTAAGTCAAACGTTAAGAAGTCATTTAAGTTGATTTCATCACAAAGTCATGCTTATATTAACAAAATATTTCTATTTATATAAGTTTTACTAATTATTATAATTCTCAGAGTCAATTATCGTTCAAGATAAAAAAAAACATCTGCTCAGCAACAATTGAAAGTGATGTTTGCAAAGCAATTAAACCCCAACATCCAGCCCGGGTCTCGTTCATCATTCATGTAAATAAACACTTCGTTCCGAGCTGAAAAGAATTGCCTGCACCCATATCCATATTTAAATAAGCGCTAGAACAAGTTGTTCCGTGTACAGCGTGCAGCACACACTTTGTCGATAAATACACCTAGAGGAGAGCCGCACACACCCCTTCTTACCCCTACCACTTCTTCCCGGAAGTCGTGAGCTCAATTGCCCTCTGCTGCCACTTGTTGCAAATGGATCGTTAATGCGGGGATCAATAGTGTGTCTATTGATGGCGATGATGACAACGACGACGACGACGACGACGCTCTGAAGGTGTCCATCAAATCGGCGATGCTGCAGCGCGTGATGCTAATGGACAGCAACTTAGCACTTAGCATCTCCATCGGTGCCCACCGGGTCCAGACACCGGGAAGACAGATTTTCCGCCTCATTGCCGTTCGAAAACATCGTCACCGGGTGGTAGGAGTTGTTTGCGGAACGACACCGGCCGATGTCCGTCGCGATGTGTTTGAAATGCAACGTTTTTTTTACTTTTGCTCTCGAAAGGAAGTTGGAAATGTATAAAATGAGTGGAGAAAGGAATAAGAAAGCGAAAGACGGCTCACCCTTTGGCTGGGACTGCATCGCCACCGTCTGAGCGGAGTTGCGTGCCGTGGCTAATGCTTCACTTATGTTACATTTATGCTCACTTTTCCCTTGAGGGTGATGTCTTGTCTCGATCCTTTCTGTGATGCACTTGCCGTTTTCCGCGATGACCCACGCCGGGCATCGTATCCCATGTACACATGCTCGGGTCATGAGTGAAGCCATGTTTTTCGGCATCATCCCTTTAGCTCCTCTGTTCCGACGAACCGTACCTAATGGGGAGAGAGCTTCATAAAAGGTTGCTCATCCCACTTAAGCTCGTCTTCTCCGGTCGGGCAAAACCCCATGAACGACCACGTGGAGCATAAATAAAACCCCATAAATATGTTATAATCGCCCCCGGAGCTGAAACGTCCGAGACGAATTCACCTTCCGCAGTTCGGGTGTTTTCTTCGGCCGCTACAGCTACAGCTGTGTAGCGAGTAGGAAAACTCGCATGCTTCCGGCGGAGTGCTGCAGGGGCACGAGTTTAAGCTCGTCTTTTAATTTTTATTTTTATATACTACGCGATGTCTTCTTCACAATCACAGTCGCTTCTCCAGCAAGGAGGGAAGCACACACACAAAAAAACACCCGGTGGCAAAAGTCACATTCATTTAGTATTTCGTCGTCGAAGTCATTATCGCGATGATCAGATAATTTGTCTCTCATCCACACCCTTCAAACACCCTGTTGGATGGGTGGTTTTGTTTTTTTTTTCGTCTTTATCCACTTGGACATCAATAGGGAGCTCAGCCAACACGATGCTCCCGTTGCGCTGTACCTTGTGGGCGCGTTCGGTTGTGTGTGTAAGGTAGAAACAGCTGGAGAAAGCAACCCGAGAGCAATAGAAATGAAAGGAAAAGAAAATCAACAACATTTCCCAATGCCGGCGGCGGCAGTAAAGAAAGCGATGGGTGGTGGGCGAGTTTTGGGGGTGGTTGGGTGAAGCGAGGCGTTTTGATTACACAGAAAACAAGTACGGATCATGGGATGCGGACTGTGTGCGTAGGCTCAAGCGAAGGTGGATTGAAAAGTAAAAGGAATTAACTTTTCCTCACATTTCAACTATATTTTTCTTAATTACTTATTATGCAAATGTTTAAAAAAATAATTGTACTTTGAGAAAAATATCATTAAAAATAACATATGTTTACATCCATTGCAACACTGTGGGTATTTGCTCCTATTATTTTTTCATCATAATTAATCTTTTCACTTGGATGATTCTCTTCTTTTGTATTTGCCGAAGATAAGGAGCCTAAACTCCATCAATGTCACGCGAAGAAAGGGATAGGGAACCGAGGCTTCTTAATTACTGTTTTAAAAGTTAAGTCAACTGTAAACGTTACTTTTTCTAATGCATTTCTCATTAGCTATGTTCAATCAGATCTAGTTAACATTGAAATGACAAATCAGCTCTTACTGTTCGAGATATTCAACATAACCAAACAAAATATAAACTGACTTACATTTTTAAAAATAACTCTAATTTTTGATACGAATCGGAATCATTTGGCTGGAATTTGCAATATTGATATAAAAAGTAGTGATTCTAAACTTCAGCAAAGAAGCTTATTAACTTTTTCTTTTTGTCAACTAAACGACCTGTTTCTGACGGACATATAATAGCAAACTAGACTTACCATACCACACAACCTCGTAGTTGGATAGTCAGTGCCAAAGCACAGCACGAACAGAATTTGAACCCAGGTCTTGCTGTGTGAAGATTGGCGGCGCTATTGCCTCATCCACCGGGCTGCTCCTTAACTTCGTTTAACTATCACTCGTTCCAAACTTAACTGGATGGTAGAAACTACATTCCGAGGGTTGGTTTATTATTCCTTTAGCGACTGCTAGGGTTTGTTTTGTTATGTTTTTACTTTAACTTTTCTATTATCGAACATTTAGGTTGAGCAGCAATCAGTTCTGAAATCATGATGTCATACTGATAATCCAAAGTTCAACAAATCATGAAATTTAATTTTTTTTCATTGTTAAGTTTATTTTAGAAGTATATTTTTACTTCCGAACAGAAGTAACTCTCCTCTCTAGAAACTTTTCAACCAATGCAATGCCTGATGATAAATAAACAACACGAGTTGCATGCTGGCGCTGCCGATGTTGACGTTACTGCCGCTGCTGCCGCTGCCGCTGCCGCTGCCGCTGCCGCTGCCGCTGCCGCTGTTACTGTTGTTGGTGTTTCTTCCACTTCCCATCGCTCTTGGCGGGTCGGCGGTTTGCGAGTAAAATTTGGAACAGAAAGACGAAACCGATGGAACGCACCAGTTCCTTTTCGGACCAGTTCCTTTGTAGGCGTTCGCCCGGTAACGGAGGCAACGGCGAGAAAAATCAACACTCACGCGGGTGAGAGCGGTGGGATGTGGGCTCAGTGGGGAGATGGGGAGGCTAACAAAAAGTGTTGAAAATCGTAGGCACTCGGTCGGCTGAGCGATTACTTTCGAATTAGGCAAGGCAAGAAGCCAACGCTAGCGGCGGCAAGGCCAGGCCATCACATTCCGCCCGCGTGCGCGTTCGGTGCCATTGTGTATTTATTCTTCCAAGGAAGCAGATGAGAAACAATAATAAACCGCACCGGAGAGGGGTGTGTTGGGGTTTGGTGGAGCTGAAGGTGTGGAGGGGGGGGGGGGAACGAAGAAAAAGGCCATGCCATTGTGTTCGCACTATAGATTCGATCGCGTCGTACGCCCCTACCGTTCAGCCGTCTAAGGTCACCGAGGAATAGAAAATACCGAAAATACTGGTACGGTTAGGGCTTCGGACTCGGCACTCGGCAAAGCCAAGTGTCCGGACACCCAGCAAAAAGGCATAAAACACATTTTTATGAAATACCCGTATCGCCCGGTCCGATGGATCAAAACCAATTCCGACGTCGGTGCGATGGCGTGTGACTGACTACTCCCGGGGAGTCTTGCTTGAGGACCGGCCGGGATAGTTTTCTGAAGGTCTCTCCGTTTGGCTGGTGGTTAGCTTCGACGAGGGCCGGGCGCGATAAACTCGTAAAAAAGGGAGTTCGGTCGTCGGTGCTCAATGTGTGGCCACAGCTCATGACGCCCACCCAACAATGCGGTTGATTTTATAGATTTATTACCGTCGCTGATGAAGATGGGTTTTTGTTCTTCGGTTTGGGCTGTTGGGATGTTGCGTGTTTTGCGGTGGTGCCTTTTAGACCTGGAGACGGATCCGGACGGATCTGCGCAGAAGGTCAATCAAAAATATGCCTTAAAAAGGAGTCCAGTGAACGGAACCTGAAGCGAGAATTCTTTATATATGTATTGCAAGTTTATGGTTTTCGATTTATAAAGAAATAGTCGCTATCTGATTCGAGGGTTTCGTTCCTTTTGTATGACTTTTTATTCGTTTTGCATATTTATTTTATGGTTTTTGTTTCCTTTTATTAATGGTTTATTTTTTTTCTTTTTTTATTTATTTCATTTATTCATTTATTGTTTATTAATTAATTAACTTTTTGTGTGATTTTCTGTGTTTTTATTTCTTTTTTTTACGTTGCAGCTTATTTTTATTATTTCTTTGTTTTTATATTCAGTTCAGTTAGCTTTATTAGTTCTTTTTCCTGTGTCTGTTGTGCTATCAGCTCAAATCGCATTTGTAGCATAATCTATAAATATCTTTTAGTTAAAATATGTGAATATTCATTTAATATGTTTTCGTTTTTATACACTCAATATATACTGAGCTAATGCTTAATAATAGGATCTACTTCATCTAGACTTAAACCATATTGACACATTTTACGCCTATTTTTCAATGATAAGAGGAAGCCTAAAAGATGATTTGTATAATGTGTTCTGCTTCGTGTTTGGTGAAATTTGGGATAAAGTTTATGTATTTTTTATTTAAACTTTAAAATCATATTTTTGAACGAAATAAGCAACACTGGAGATTGCAATTAAAAGCCTAGTTGACAGGATTGTTGAAATACCGCTTGACAGACATGAATTTCATATTCAAGGGTGCAAAATATTCAACGGATGTTGAACTAGTCCTTTACAGAAGTGAAAATCCATTTTTTGACAGTTGAAAATATGCCATAAAATCTTAATTTTTAGTTTGTTTTATTCCTTGAAAAAGTTAAATACTATTGTATAATATACATACTTAAGGTTACTGAACCTCAGCTAGAATGGATTATCTTCTTTTTTTCCCCGTTCTATATGACTAATTCGGTGCAATATTAATGTTTTTCTATCGTTTGCTTTTGTTCCCGTTGATTGTAACAACTTCATAAAAATAAACCTCCTTCCTGAGCGAAGCCCAATAAGGCACACCTGCTACATCCGTCGTTTCAAATGTCTTCGGTGACAGAAGTACGGCAGCAAGAAATGAAACCGACACCGAAGCATAAATGTGTATGTACACATTTCTCACCAGTCATTCGATGTCGTCGATTTAGCGTTTTTGCTCTTGTGTCGGTAACGTTCTTCCCTCGTTCACTTGCTAAAACTGCAACTTGCGTTGGAAGCTGTACGATAAAGGAAAACAAAATAAAAAAAAAGCCATCGAGCCAGAGAGTAGTTGAGATTGGCCTGTCGCATATGGTTTTTATGGAGCGCCCGTTTTTGGCTGAGCGACGGATAATAAACTGCAGCGAAACAACCGAACCGAGCAGCCCGAGACAAAGAACGGGACACGACCTTTTTGGCATTTGGAGACAAGTTTTCCAACGGCGGAAAACAGGGCCGATTGGTGCTGCGTCATGATTTATAATGTCCGCCCTTTTCTATGCGCCCCGCCACATCATCAATTTCGATTGGATTATCTGTATTTAAGGATGGAACAAAATGACACACCCATGATGGTGGTGATGCTGGTGGTGGTTTCATTCTACACATCATACATGTCCTCGGTTGCTCATCATTCACCAAAGCTCAATCACTTCCTGTGCGAAGAGGATAAGTTCTTTGGCGTGGGCACACGGATGTGGGCAGTGATTTATCGTGGTGAGCTTTGAGAAGAGGTTTCGCATCTTTTGGAGACATTTTCTGATTTGAAATTCGCCACGTACGCTTGTTTGAGTGATGAAATAGAAACGGGATTTGGTATGATAATGAGGAAGGGAAGAATCTAAATAGGACGGTCTTGCCATATTGCACGAATTTTTACGCTTAGTGTTAATGAAATTAATTCAATTACTAGACAAAGCTTTTGATAACAGTGGACTTCTCCTGATGGGGGGACCCGGTCGCAGAGGAACCGCGGCCCTGTTTTCATTTGCCCGGACCGTGGTTCAAATCCCATCTGGACCTATTCGGCTATTCGACTATGTTTTGTCGTTCAGTTCAGTAATCTATGAGATGCCAGGAATGATCGAGAAGGTCGTTCAAGCCAAGAAGCAGTGAACAACTAGCTGGTTTTATTCGGGCAACCAGTAACAACAAGTTCGTAGTAACGGGAAGCCCCATTTATTAACCTATATTAAAGCAGTTGCTGCTCGTGTGTGATAACGGGTGATAAATTTGGAAGTAAATAGCTTGCAGGAGTCTGATAAAAAATGGCTGACGATTTGAGCACTTCCTCCTCTTTGACTAGCTTACAGTGCAGTACATTGGCGTTGACAGGTTAGTCAACCTCCTGACGTATAGATCGATGACCAACTCCTTCATGAGATTGTATTTGGTGGTTTATTTAATGCTTATAACATATTTTGATCCAATTTTTGTTAAGAAGGAGTTCGTCTCGGAAGTGGTTGGTGAGTCTAATCTCGCAATTAGCCGAGTCTCGCATGCTGTTACGCGATGGAGCCGGGGTGATGGGTAAGCAATAGAAGCGCACTCGAATAACTAACATCTACAACTACAACACAAAAATCACTGTTCTTCTTCTTATTCCTTTGCACTACAACCTCGAGAGGTCTCTGCCTGCCATTTCTGTGACTTGATCACAACCAAGCATGCTCGGAATAAGGCAAACGCCAGGGCGGTTATCGGGAAGTCACAAATGACTCATCAGTTGCTTTTTTCAGAATAATATTTCTAGCACATGTTTATACTTATTTAAGGTTTTATAAAATTCAAACAATGTACATCTTACTTGCAGGAAAAATCTTTGGGATTTCGAAAAACCAGCATCAATTAGCGTAAGCACAAATTATGACAGCAAGGTAGGCGATAGCTCAATAAGAACTGATTGTTTCCCTAATTTGGTTGTGAGCATTCAAAGAACCTATGTAAGTATATCCTCAAGTATTTTATAGACAAAGTCTGCTTATCCATCATGTGCTTAGGGTGGAAGTAAGATGTCTTGATTTTTGTAAAGCAGATGTGTTGCAGTTTTTTTTGCTCGATTTTTAAAGGTTATATTGATGCAGTCATCACTCTATTTTGAGTTTGATTGCATCAGTTTTTAAATAATAATCCATGAATAATCTACTTCTAAATCTACTTTATAAGCATAATCATGAAACCGATTAGCTTAAGTCAGTTGAAATTTGAAGACTGTGAATACGTCTAGGTGGCAATTCATAGACTTTTGTAAGCAATGAAGGCGCAAAGAAGCAAGACTCTTTTTCTCTCTAATAAGATAATTAAGAGATTCTAAGACCTTTAAAGTATAAGTCTTAAGGCAATAGCATTTGAGCCTGCGGCCTACCAAGGATGGAAACCATGGCTTAACATTTGTATACCTGATTCACCCCGGTTTCCTTCCAGCAAGTTTTGATTTTTTTTTTGAAACAAGTTCCGTTTTCTATGCACGCCATGCGAATGCCTGTACCGTTTCAACATCGCTCGAATAGTCCCCATTTGTGATCCATTTCGAATCTTGTCTCGTCAGCATCTGAACAATCGTTTAGCGTTGCTGCCTTCCATTACAGCAGCACGCACCGTCCGTCCACACTGATTGTTCGTGATATTTTAAAATGTTTACTCAGTCCTTTCACCGGACCATCACCATTGCCACTAGGCAAATAAGAAAAATCGAGCCCCCCCCCCCCCCCCAGTCTTGTCGATCGAGCCTCGCAGGTTCGATTCGCTCCAGACTCTAGTGTTGTGCTTCTCGAATAGCTCGAATGTCCTTTCCCCTTTTTGGTTCAGCATTCCGGGCACGTTTTGTTTTGTTTATGCGAAACGGCAAAATGTTCTCCTTCTCAGCCCATGGAAGACGAAGCGCACACACACACACACACAGACTAAATGGTCGGAACAGGGTTAGAGAATGGAAACAACAACCTCCTCCTTTAATGGTACGCCACTTATCCAAGAGATGGCAGGACACTGACGACGACACCGAGGACAATGGTGAGCGGAACACGGCCGTTTTGGTCGGTTGTTTTGTCAATCGTTCGCAAAGCTCCCCACGGACCGAGCTGGATCTTGGTTTGATTTTTGCTCCTCAAACCCGTAAGGCAATCATCTCCCTGAACGCTATGCTATGGCCGCACCGTCCCAGGTACCAGGAGCTTTCGTGGCAAAATCTCTAATCAAACACGTTCCACCCTATCGATCGCCGCCGAGATGGTCCGTCGTTTGGTCGTTAACCTTCGTTTAGCTTTTGTGGCGTCCAAAGTCAAAGTGTCACGATGTTAAAACGGGCAGGATGTGCCGGTGGACAGGTGGACAGGTCTATGGAGAATATGTTGCCGGTCTACACCTCTAAAGCTAAACCCATTCCCATTTTAATGATGGTTCGTACGAGATTGTAGTTTACAGCGGGTGGGAAAATCGTGTAGAAAATTGTCGTGACAATAGCGAACTGATTTTAAAATCTCCTGTTTTAGATATTGAAAAATTCAAGACACTTTAATCTTGCACAATGTTCCTTGTTGATGGCATCTAATTCACATGGTCTTCTAGCGACTCCAACAATTGTTCTAGTCACCAACAATTGTCAGTTTGTCTTATTACAAGCGAGCTCTATATACCTGCGAGCTATTTTGCACTCAAGTTCTATCAATAGATCCACGCGTCTGTGCGTTGTAATCCTCCAGAATACTAGTCCATGCAAGAAGAAACGTGTCTTTTAAAATGGCGCCGAGTAGAAGAAAGAGCTCTAACGACCTTCCAAAATATACAGGAACTAGAATAACTATTTGGTCTGGTGGCCAAAGCGACAGCGGCGCCGGTATTCACAGGGCAGGTCCGTGGTTCAAATCCCATCTGAGCCGTTTGGCCCATAGTGAGGTCTGATTATCCAACTATGTGATATAAATAAGTCAAGTAAGCCAGAAATTTCAGGCATGACTTTAAGAGGCCTTTAAATCAAGAAAGAAGAAGAATAGAGAATTACTGAGCTAAAACGATCCGCTTCATTTCAACGTCAATAAGTTGAAAGATCAGTGGAGACAATCCCTTGCGGAGACGGCTCTAGCGTTGCTGAAACAGCTCCAGCAAAGTACTAAAGTGACACAAGAACCCAAAAATCTGAAAATCAACCATCAGTTGCTCAAATACTTCTTCTTAACCTTCTAAGCTTCGCATGGTTTTTTAACATCAAATATAGGCCAAATAAAAATTCTTCTCAGAGTAACCGAGCTACTGAGCCGTGTGGCAGCCTGGGGGCCGAGGCGATAGCAGTGCCGGTTTTCACACGACCGGTCCTGAGTTCATTTCTAATCTGGATCGCCTCCCCGTAAGCAAGGCTGACAATCCATCTATGCGTAAAATCGAGTTACAGAAAGCCAAAAATGGCCTACCAAGATCTGTGCGTTCGAGATTGTAGTGCTAAGGAAGAATTAGCAGAAGTAACTGAGCTACCATCGAACGCATCGATTTTTTCCTACTAGTAAACCTGACAATAGATAATCAAGAATCAGTTTCTCACTAATGTTATTGAAAGAATTAGTAAGCAGATGAGTCATTGCTGATCAGACGCTTCTAATCGCTAATAGCACCAATTAACCTATCACCTGCACTTAGAGAATAGTTCTTTGTTCCTCCTATTTCAAGTGAATTAAGCGTCGTAAAACTGTTTGCTATTAAGCTGGGATTGCATCAGCTATATTTACTAGGTAATGAGAGGTATCTATTATAGATCGTCAAGTGGTTCAGACAACGATGTTTCGATATCGTACCGAATGGCCTTGGACGTATGGGCCACTTAGTAAACGAACACTTATCACGTCGGCAATAATTTGATCGTAAAATTAGTAACCAGTGTCTTCACGTTTATGGCAAACGAATGATTCACAGATGCACACGTAACTTTAGCTTGATCTGTCATATGCTTGTATCTTTTTCAAGCGATTTGCCCTTGACGAATAATCTTCACACAACTGTCTTTTCATTTTTGTTTGACTCGCAAGAGGAATTGTGATACTGGATACAACAAATGCATGATTCCCGATACTCCAAGGACCTCGATCAGGCAATAATTAAATTAAAGAGAATAAGGCTGAATTCCTAAGAACTCTGCGAATGAAGCTTAGCTGGATGCTTCTAGCTGAAAGTAGAAGCACTTACTATCCAGCTACGGGTAAACTAAGACAAAACCTCTTAAGGTTGTAGAGTAATCACCCTAGAAGAAGAGGAAGAAAGTACATTATATATAATAATTAGATAAGCCAATGCATATCGTTATTTTAAACGCTAAATTTGATTTACGGCACAGTCGAGACGATCGGTCCGCCAACGTATACCCAGCAATCCGTTCCAACATTTAGCCATTGAGTTTGCGGTTCCCGTCAAAGCGAAACATAAATTACAAACCCTTATTTCCCCATCGGTACGATCGCACCAACCAAGCCATCATGCCGATCATGAGGATCGATAGGTTCATGCAGGCCGATTAGTTTCAGTTGCCGCGTTACGGACGTGCACGTTTTCGCGTTTCGCTAATAGCTATTTTTTACTACCACGGGAAGGTAACATCAGCACGTCGGTTGCACTCATCCGTCCGTCCGCCGTCGTTGGAGGTGCAATTGCATTTGCATGTGCCGTAACTAATTCGGTTCCAATAACGCCGATCGTTCGGGTTCGGGTTGTTGTTCAAGGCAGCATTATTTACGACTTACAGCTTTCGAATGCAAGTGTTTCGTATGTGGCGGTTCATAAGGCTTACGGTGTTATCGTGGATTGTAATGAGCTTTACGTTACGCTTTCGGCAGGGAGTATGTTGGAGCTGATGGAACGATACGGGTGAAGGTTTCGAGGGGTCTTTCTAAGGTTTAATTTGAGTGTGAAAAATAGAAAATGCAACTCTTTCCTTCCAACTCCTACCAAGTCTGTAGTACTGTACTGATGTAGCGTATTGAGTCAAGACTGAGTCACACACACAGTGAAGAAGAAATAAAGCATTCGTCATTGTTCCCCTTACTTTCTCGAACCTAAACTGCGCATTGTACGTCAACTAATAACATGGTGAATTGCGTAGTCGAACTGAAGAATATCTAATTGCAAAACGGCCCAGATCCGACAGCCACCAAAGCTGGACAAAGAGACCGTCCATCGAACAAAGAAACTCCCTTCACGAAACGCTCGTTCCCATAGAAACTGCAACGACAGCAGAAACACCCAACCAAAACCAAAGCCAGACTCTGTGTGTGTGTGTGTGTGTGTGTGTGTTGGCGTACGGTAGCTATGGTAACTATCGGTCTACCACCGTTTTTTTCCCGCAGTACTCCTTTCTTTCTGACACTTTGAAAGCTACCCTTCGAAACACGCGCTTAGACGCAGAAATCGGTTCGGAGGAGGATTGTTGAATTTCTTGCATCCTCCGCTTGTTGGTCGGTCTAGGTCTACTGCTGCCGTACACGTCATCCGGAAGAACGACGTCATTTTCAATTTATTTGTGATCGACCGAAACCGGGCCCTCGCAACAACTTACTTGACAGGGGATGGATCAACCCGTCAGGAACGGTTGCTTTCGCTTAAGACAGCGAGCGTCCGAAGGGAATAAGAAAAAGTCAATCAACGAGATGGTTCGGCTAAGAAGCATGCTGGATGCAGGAGGCCTTTTCTTGGCCAGAGAGCAATTCTATTGCTTGCGAATCAAAGCAGTCCAAGCGGTCCTTGGGGATAAGCGCTGGGGGGGCCAGAGATTTTGACAGTCGAAATCCCGTAAATCATTTTATGGTGATTGTTGGTTGGTTGTTGCAGTGGAATTTAAAAGCGTAATACGTCACTTGAGATTTTAATGCAAGACAAAATGTTTTATCATCGAATTGATTTATAAAACAATCAGTGCTTTGGTTAAATACGATTTTTTTGGCTCGTTCGTAGCTTTTAACAGTAATGGTCATACATGTTCATTCCTTATTCATTATCGGACTTAATCAGTTATACGTCGCAACAACCATGCTTGTTCGTATAGACCACTCTAGTTCGTATCTATATGAGGAATCGAAGATTTTTTCCAGATGATTGGAATTTTTACAATTGATTTAATAAATGTATTAATGGTTAGCTACTTGCTTCTGATTTTAACAACATTTATGTTCATAACCATCTCCGAAAGCAATAGCTATTTACAATTTGCAAACTCGAGCAAGAGCTTGAGTCTGATAGTCGTTGAAGCCCTGTGAACGATAAGGTTAGTAAGAGAAGTATCATGAAACAAGAGGCTTCTGTTGGAGGAAGATCTCTCTTCGTAGACGAAGCATCAAGATCAGTGTGGACCCTTTGGACGATAAGGTAGCCTGGTAGATGAAGCTCGATGGGTTCCCTTGGTTGGCGAGGCCTCATGGTCGGTAAGGTCCTTTATAGAATAAGCAAGCTCAGTATGAGAAATTCTATATATTCCGAGGCCCTGTGGATGATGAGCTCCTTGGATAAATGAGGTCTCAAGGTCGGTGAAGCACTTTTATTAGCTTGATATTCGAAGGGCCATAGGGGCGGCCTGATGTTACATGTGATAGCGCCACCGGTCTTCACCAGATCTTCTGCAGCAGGAGACCCTTTGAACGATAAGTTCCCTTTGGAGGACGTAGAATTAAGGTCTGGGAGACGCTTTAGATGATAAGTTAGCTCAGTAGAAGAAGTCCCATGGATTCAGATGCCTTGTGGATGATGAGCTCCGTTGGTGGACGATGCATCATAGGCGATAATGCGCTTTGGACGACGAGACTTTTTGGTAGACGAGGCTCAATTTGCTTCTTTTCCGTACGAATATGGGCTAATATCCTCCTATGTTTGATGGTGTCCAGTTTTCTCCTAATGAATGGCTTAACTAACGCTACATGGTCTTCGAGTTCTGCGAGTCATATCGAATAGATGAGGCTCAGGATTTTTGGGCAACGAGATTTCATGGTAGAGGAGGCCCCATGGACACAGAGCATCCTTGAAGGACGTGGTGAAGCTTCCTTTAGATGGTGAAGCTCCTAGCTATGGACTGACATTTTAATAGAAAAAAAAACTCTTAACAAAAACCGCTGTTGAACTCATCTCGCTCTCCAAACCTAGCTAATATTCAATAATAATTCTATTAGTATTATCATTTGCAACGACGATCAAGTGGACCTACAGTAGGAAAAAAATTGTAGCACACTTTTCCAATTTCCTTCCACCACTAAATCCACCGTTGCGATCGGTTGGATTAGAACACTTCACTGCCGGTATTGTGCCGAGTAAGCGGTAAAAACGGCACCAGATTCCAAACCAGATCCAAAGTGGGAGGACGGAGATTCATTAATTTCCTTTTCTTTTCCTCAATCACCGGTAGAAACACATTTGAGTTGAGCGTCTGAGTGGGTGGGGGGGCGATATTTTCTCCCACGCACGCAGCGAATTGAATCACGAACAAAGCGCCACACGCTTCAGTATCTTTCCGTCTGGCTGCATTCAAACAATCAATACATGCTTTGTCCTCCTGGTGTGGTGCAGTTTGCGTTCCACGCGGGCGCTCTACGGTCGATGAGGTGGAAATGGAAAATTGAAGGCAAAAAAAAGAGCTAGATTACTCTAGTAGAACACTTCTTGCACAAGTAGAATGTCATTTATCAAGGGCAAGAAAGATGTTAAACGGTCTCACTACGCTGAAGCTTAAAGATTGATGACTTCAATCTCGTTTAATGAAAGAATTCGTTTCCCGATTAGATGACGACTTGAAGCATACGATGTACTTTCGATAGAATCGTTTATTATTTTTATTATGCTTGATGGCTTTAATGGTTTTCTCTTATCGTAAAAGATATATCAGTATAAAAAGTTTTATAAATTTAATAATTGTTATAGAATTTTTGTCAAGAATACGCGAGCTGAGGTGTAAAAAATGATATAAATTACCATACTTTGAAATTAATTGTACCATCTTAAACTCATTTGCGGCCGCATCCGACCACGCGTGCTCACTCTCTACAACAGCTTGCAATATTTACGTTTACGACCATATTAATTCTTTCGCAGGCCTTCCTTGCGAAAAAGTTCTTCCTTTCTTTTATTCCAGGAGCATACACACACAAAGGCCCCGACTTCATGATACACATCCAATGTGCGAAATTTTGCTCATTTGCAATTACTAATTGCGTGCCTCTTGCCTGTCTTTCGGTCCACTGATTTATACGACCCCCGTCTTTTAATGGGCGCATCACATAAGTTGCGCAGTTGAGTTTATTCTGCCGAGGGAGGGCATTTAATTTGTCTCAAGACAACGCACTCAAACACGCAGAGGTCGGCGTGTGGCCTCACATTAGCGCAACCCCGTCTTTTTGACGATGTACAACGATGTGCGCACATGTGACGGCTGGCTGTGGTGCTTCACCACCACCATCGCAGTCACAGCAGAGACAAAAGAATGGTCGACTGTTAAGGGCTGGTATAGTGGTGGTTAGTGTGTTTTTATTGCTATCATCATTTGTCCTGTGGCTTTGTGTGTATAACGGGCACGTTTTGTAAGGGTTGTTTTCGCTTTTAGCTTTCCAGATCGGACGACACACGAACGACACGCAAGACAATATGAGAGGAAGAGCTTAATTGCGTTAAAGTAACAAGCATTTGTGTCGTAGGTGGCCGTCAATTTAAATAAGATTACTCGAAGGAATCGTTGTTTAGGGCGACGTTTTTTTTTGTGGGTAAGTTTATGCAGTCTAGGTGCACAAATTACATCGCTAAGGATATGTTTGGTACAGAAAGGCATAAGGAATTTAACACAGAATGAAGCAAATGTTAGAAATGGCAGTTAATCATGAGCAAAACCTTTCTCGGTGTGTCAGGTAAAAACAAATGAAGCTAGGGCCAGCTATTCAGCAGACATCAGTCTCGCGAAGAGTCGTTCCAAACATGAGAAGAATATGCCACCGATACTCAAAAAAGGCTCTACCTCCCTCTAGTCTTGGAGGAAAAGAATAAAGAGAAGAACTCCGTGGAAAGGCTTTTGGATATTCGTAAGATGGAATTCATATTCTTCTCTTGGAATATTCTAAATAATGTATCTTCATGGTCTTAAGCTGTGGCGTTTGGTTTTCGACTTGGTATGGCACATTTTTTAAGGTCAGAGCTAGACAACATAAAACAAGGGACTGTCTCTGCGGGTCAGATATATTGCGTCCATGAGTGAGGTTCGATTAACCGCTTCAATGATAAGTTTGATTGAAATGGGCGGACGGTTTTTCTGTGGAGCGGCTAGTAGGTACGATTCCCCTGAACAATGCGCATTCGTATTGCGTGGCTTACGTTGTTGTCCGAAGTTACAAACGTGCTAAGGTAGCAGAACTCCTTTACTACCTCAAGATCATCTACCACCGAAACCTGGCGAGTCCAATTCGCTTCGCGCGATTGTGATATCACCATTCAGCTCGTAGAGCTCTCCATTGTCCTTTTTACCATACACAGATCCTTCTCCAACCAACTCAACAATCCTTCTGAGCATCTTTCTCTCGAACTAGACTTGGAGGGTTTCGTCAGCTATGGATAAAGTCCATGTCTCAGAGGCGTATTTGAGTACTGGGACTACGAATGATTTATACAATCCCTACATTATATTTCCAACGTATTGGTTACATATACACATTTGCTTCGTTATACGCAATATATCAGTTTAGAGATGGGTATGTCCAGGCCTTGTTCATCTTGGATGGACTTTAGAATGATTCAGATTAATAGCTATAAACACACAGATTTTTAACTCGCAAAAATGGATTACTTAAGCTTTTATTGAAATACTTTGGTGTAACCTTTGAAGGGGCGGCCCGGCAGTAGATGCGACAACTGTGCCGACCTTCACACTGGCATGGCTTAAGAGGTCGCTAAGCCAAGAAAGAGAATGATAGATTTGATAAACTATAATAATGAATATGAATGATAAGAAATGAAACAGTCTGCAAAAGAGTCTGCGGCTGAAAAGTGGTGTCTTTCGCACTTAATAGACCATTTTGGGGCAGTCCGTTGGCCGAGGCGATAACGGCGGAGGTCTTCACATGGCAGGACCGAGGCTCAAATCCCATCTAGACTATGGGTAAAATAAACTCACAGAAAGCCAGAAATGGAAGGCCGAGACCCCTTGTGGTTGCAGTGTCAAGAAAGAAGAAGAAATAATAAATCAAGGATTACATTTTTTAAATAATAGGCAATATAATTGAGATTTAGCAGACCTTTGTATTTGATCAAACTATGCCTATAATGTCCTTTATATCTGCGAGACCTACTTTCTGTAGAAGGAAAAGGATCAATCAATCCTTGGTAGACACTCTCTACGTGTCTGCAGTTTAATTGTGATTGAACTGTCAATATTTTATAAGCTGTTTCTCTAAACATGCCACTACTTCTATTTGCAGGAGGGTTTTCTTTCCTTTTCTTATTTTCTTTTTCCTTGCTGTACAACTAACTGTTCAACATGTTGTCTATGCTAAATGTCCTTTGCTATTGTGAATGCTGGTATTCTGGAA